>NW_006239098.1:466842-473766 GCF_000226075.1 Solanum tuberosum | reverse complement strand
CAGGTGGGGGGGGGGGGGGGGGATGATAGTGAAAGAAGAACCAAATCAAGCATTGTTAATCAAATTGTGATGCATTTCAGAGGAGTTATGATGAGATAGCGATTCATTTTTATTCAAGAGTATTCCTCAAATTTCATTCATTATGACACTTTACTTATCTCTTACATGTAGGCATCATGCCCTTGAACCATACTCATGTACCTCACACAAATTCTGCCCATGCTCAGATTGTAGAATAGAACGTAACAACTTTAGAACAATGACCCTTATATTACTCTATAAATCTATGACTTTTAGCTCTGTGATATTCAACTCACAATGCATGCACCCATGATTTCTCAGTATGCTCAGTCCTATGTACTCATGATACATTCATTATGACTAGTGAAATCATAATACGTTATGTATGTTTTAAATTAGATTTATTAAAGAACGCATGCCTATGATTTCACTATCTAATTTTACCTACATTCACCCATTGCAGTGATAGATTCTGGCATGTTCTATGCCTAAAATGCCTCTCTATGTATGGTTTATGCTCCAAGTACATAACATACTCATACCTATTACACTCTTCTCTTCAAGCCTCCATTTATGAGTATCAAAGTCATGATAAATATAAGTTATGATTTAGAAGTATATGTCTTATTTTCGATCCTCATACTCTAGTTCTTTACTGACCTTCCTTATGTAGTGTTAATGGTGTTGATAGCATCTGAATGATGGTTTAAGATGAGAAGGTAATGTAGTTTTTAATTGTCCCTTAATGTGAACATTATGGTATACTTATTCTACCTAAGGTTATAAAAGTGAAGGGAGATCGATCTATTGTATGAAATTATTAGATTGTAAGGCTTGATGTGTCTCTTAGTTGTAGTCCTTAAAATTTTCAACTTTTAAAGACGTTAGAAAAGCAAAACATTGTTAGATTGGTTTGGTTACCTTGACATGAAGTCGTAATAGTGATAGACTTGTATATTGTGTTGATAACATATGGGTGAATGCATTATGTACTAGTAGCTTCTTCCTTTGAACTTGAGGTTAGTTGAATCGTGTGGTAATAAGAAGTAGTATTCTTGGGATGGAATTTCCTACATAAATATAATATTAGTACGTTCATGTTACGTGTAGCACCTTGTGATTTCAAGTTAGGCTTGAACCTAGTGATATCATGTAGTTAGACTCAGATTAGTGTAGAAGTAGTCACATGTACCCTGGTGAGGGTTATAAATTATAGTTGATTAAAGGTTTTATTCAAGAGGAGAGACGTGGTTTAGAAGTGTTTCTAATCTTAAAAATTCATCAGTCATATTGCTTAAGGCATAGTAACACTATTCTTGCCTCATGCCTACGAGATCTGCGTTTCATGTCAAGTAGCATCACTTGGTGTGTGGCCCTTGTTCAAATCTATATCACTCTTACTTAATAAACCTATTTCGATGTCTCACATGAATTATGACTATGATTCCTTCCCTTAAAATGTTATAAATGTCCCATTTTCAAGTCTTACAGAGGCCAATAGAGTCCAAGTTCATTTCCTTGTTTATTTTCTACGTACATGCCTATGCTAATTCTTGCGCTCTTAGCTTGTGCTTCTACATTTCTTAATATGGATCACTAGACCCCTATTGTTAGTTCAATTTAGTTTATGTTAGTTTATATAGCACAAATATCCCAACGAAATATATGTTTACTCTATTCATATGTCTATTCTAGCTTTGATCATCATTCAAGGATGAATGATCCCAATGGGAGATATTGTAATACACCGCATTTTCTAAGAAAAATATCTGAACCTTTCTCTTTATGCTTATAAACTCAAACCCGATGCTTTCTAATTTATACATGTATTTTTAGGTCCTCTACTATGTGTGGGAAGTGTATCGGATATGGTTTAGGGTCATAAGGGACCTCTAGCACTAAGTCAAGTTCAAATTTTTTCTGTCGGCTAAGTTTTTCACAAGAGTTTGTACATGGTCAACTTCAAATGACCATATATCTTAGAATAGTATGAGGTAGGTGACTCATGACCTATCAAATTAATTACAAGTCTTCTTTCCAATGTCATCGACCGCTTGTCAATCTGACTCTTGAGTAAATAATTATGAGCATATTACTAAACAACTATCATAATATTAGGTGAGCCGTGGCAAGCCAATTTTCTAGTGTATGCAATTTTAAGATGCTCTAATTATTAATTTAAGATGGAGGTTCACTTGGGCACTCATCTTGGACGACTTAGGGCTTATTTTCTCTCAAATTCTCTCTTCTCATCTATCTCCAACACCAAGGTATGTTCCTCCCATATATCTCAAGTGCTTGTAAGCAATCTAAATCTCTAATCAAGAATTCTTAACAATATTCTAACATCAAACCCTAATACCATATCTAGTGAAAAAAAAAGAACTCATCTCAAGGTTGAAGAAGGAACTTTTGGGGTTCCTCTTCAACATTAGAGTTTCATCAGGAGTTATTCAAGGTATGTAGGACTTCAATGAAGAATTCCTTTTATCCTCATGAACTAAATTCCTTAGTTTTCATAAATTTAATTCTAAAGTTGGGGTTTATAAATCCACTTTCAAATTCACCATTTTTATGATCCAATTGCATGATTTCTTGAAGTACTTAATCATGATTATGTATTTTGACTATTGTATTTCCTTTTTATGCTTAGAAATATTTTCCATTGTCATCCTTACTAGTTCTTAACATGATTTTTTGTCTACGATTCTTGAAACTTATATTTTAAAGTATGATTTTAGAGTCTTTATATTATTATGAAAATCATTTTGAGAATCTACAAGTAATGCATGTTCTAGAAATTTTTTCTCATGATTTGAAAGATATGCTTTTGAAAGAGATTTCAACATATGATTTTAGAAAGCAAGATTTGAGCTCTGTCTCATAGATTCGAGCATAGTCTCATAATAAGATATGTTTTAGAAAGAGATTTTGAACACGATGTATGATAAGCTTCTAAATAAGATTAATAGATATTTTATGAGCTATATGGATAGTATGTTTTGGAAGTAGTATTTAGCATCCAACGAACAAGGGTCTTAGATAGCCCAAGTTCCAGAACTACGTGCCACCATAGGATTATGTTCCACAACTTTGTTGATTGACCATTTAGCCCTGAGAGACTCAGATTAGTGGATCCATATGAGACAGAAAGTTTTATACCCTGGGAAGGTATAGGGCACCCTCCCAACTGGGAAATTTGTTGGTGCATCATGAGCTCACATGGTGTATACCGATTAAGAGAAACTCCCACATAAAAGATTTACTACCATTTTAAAATATATTTTTCTTGATATAATCATTATAGAATTTCAGATAGCATGATTTTCTTCTATGCATCCTTTCAGATTCGATTTCAGAAAATATGGTTTCAGATATACATTTTTGTTTTTGAAATATTATGTTACATGTCAAAGTTTTGATTCTTAGTCCTTTAGTTATCTCTTGTGTATTACCCATGCTTAGATTTATAGTTCTTTAAGTTGTTTGTATAATTGTTGATCTCAGTCCTTTCCTTGTATATCGAATACATTTAATGCATTGATGCTACTTTGCGCTACATCATTTTATGAGGTAGATTTCAACATCCTTATATAGATTTGCAGGCAGACATTTCACTAAGTTTCTCTACTTTTAGCATTGCGATGAGTCCTCTTTGCATTCAAAGGACTTTAGTTATGGGGCAATAGATTTTATTCACTTTAGTTTTGTTAGCATTCTTGCATTTAGGGGTTTTGTCCCTGTAAATTATCATATTCAGTTTAGAGACTTTCAGACATTAATATTCTATTTGTAATCGACTTATTCTGGAAATCTATTTCAGTTATGGTTTTAGTTTACAACTTCTAATTCAATTTTCATATGATATGCTTAGATATGCTATGACAACGGTTAGCATGTGATCATTTGTGGTTCCAAGTACTGTGTCTCAACTAGAGTGTACACTCAGGTCGTGACATTTGCTTTATCTTGGTGGTACATAATGTTGACATCATAGTTCTTTAACATTTCTAGGCACCTTCTATTCCTTTCTATTCAACTCTTTCTTCTGGAATAAATTCTTTAAGCTCTTATGGTCTATATACATATCAACATGTACCCCACATAAATAGTTTCATATCTTAAGCATAAATAGAATTGTTGCAAACTCCATATTATGAGTGGGTAATTATGTTCATGCTGTTTTTTAGTTGCCACAAAGCATACCTCATAACCTTTTCATACTACATCATAACATACCTTAGGCCTAAAGCATCAGAATAAGAGGCATGACCTTCTTAGAACTATAGTCTACTTATCTTTCAGCTCTTGAATGCTTCTTTCACAAGCACCTAACCACTAGAACTTAACTCCCTTATGAGTAAACCTAGATAATGGGGAAGAAATAGAGGAAAAGCCCTATATAAACCTCATGTAATCCTATCCCCAAGAAATACGCACCTTTATTGAAATGGTTGGTCATGGACAACTCTTCACAACCTCTATCTTTTGGAAGTCTACTCTGATGCCTTTACTAGAAACCATATGTACAAGAAAAGCCACAAAGTTCAACTAGAACTCACACTTAAAAAACTTACCATATATCTAATTCTCTCTTAGTGTCTATAGCACTAACCTCAGGTGATTAGTATGTTATATGATTGATTTTCTACTTCACGTGAATATATTAAGATATCATCAATGATTACAATCAAGTATGTATCAATAAAGGGTTTGAAAATTCTATTCACCAGATCTATTAATGTTGTTGGGGTATTCATTAGTCCAAATGACAATAACATGAACTCAAAGTTCCTATATAAAATCCAGAAGGTTGTCTTGGGAATATTTACTTTTCAAATCCTTAATTAGCTAATGGTAATCAGACCTTAAATCAATTATTGAAAAAAATGTAGCTCCCTACAAGTGATCAAATAAATTATCTATTATAAGAAGGGGTACTTACTATTTATTTTCACTTAATTCAGTTATTTGTAATCCATATACATCCACAATGTGCCATATTTCTTGCATACAAATAATATTAGTGCACCACAATGTGATAAACTAGGGTGAACGAAACCTTTGTCCAACATATCTTTCAATTGCTCCTTTACTTTTGTTGACACCATTCTATAAGAAAGAAGTGTATAGGTTGGGTATCGGGATCTACGTTGATATTGAAGTCAATATCCCTATCTTGAAGTAATCCGAGGAGTTCATTAGGGAACACATCTGGATATTCATTAAAAAGGGGTACATGCCGAAGAGTTGGCACATGTCCCTTAGTTCTATGTCTAGGGTTGTCATATATCTGATTGCCCTCGAACCTACACCCATAACAAACGGTAGATCCTTATCGACACCCTTCCAATTAGGATCTGCTACACTATCTGCAAATAGGTGAGGTGGTAATGTTTAACTATAACCTTTTTGATAATAGGAGGTTGAAGCCCTCAATAATTTACAGTAATCCTGCTTGGGCATTAACGATTGATCAGAATCACTAATTATGGAACGAGCTACTAACTGAGCCTTCCGAGGTGACTATCTATTGGAGGAATATTTTTAACCTCCATGATAACTCTCAGATGTCCTGGCCCTCTTATTTTTGTTTTCTCTTTCTTGTCCCATCACATCTGAATACGGTTCTCTATTTACTGATCATGTGTTATTACTTTTACAATATCCATATCCTGATTCAATGCAACAACAGTACAAGACTCAACCAGATGAGTTCTAAGGCTAATCACATTGTGACGGATCCGTGTTCTTTATGTGATGACCATCTCTAGAGAGAATTCGGACAACTGAGTGAACTATAAGCTATACTCTCTAACGTTGAGTTCATTCTATTGCAAGAATATAAATTTATACACCCTCACCTCCTTGAGCTTTAATAGAAAAATGTGTTCTATAAAGTCCCTGACAAACTCCTCAAGAGTATTAGGGGAGAATTTGAGAGTTGGAATCTTCAGTTATCTCATACCACGCTATAACGACAACCTTCAAGTGATAGGAGGTTAATTCAACTTCCTCAATATTGGATATGTGTAGGACCCTGAATATTTTATATATGCCATTTAGAAACTATTGTAGGTCCTTTGTCACACTAGATCCTATAAACATTGATGGATTCTTTTGGAGGAAATCTTAGACTCAGGAATCAGATACCTCTCTTTGTGTAGTGTTGGGAGGCGATGCATTCTATTCTTAGACTTGAGAAACTATAAACAATCCGAACAACTATAGTTCTCATATAGGATCTTTCTATAAGGGACGTCATGGTGATACATGCAGTACATGAACTGCAGATACTACTGTAAGTGCAGGGACTACTGCATTCCCTTCTATTCTAGGAATCTAATGACCTGGAAATGTAGGACTTGAAGAGCTATCCTAAGACCTAGTCTTGTCCTCTAATACTTGAGACTACTCTCCAGTGGTTCCCTCCTAATCTATGTTGACAATTGACCTTTTGCCTACTTTACTCTTGCCTTTAACAATCATGATTTGTATCACAAATAGTGATATTGTATCGACCCGAGAGCACCCCCTAGTCGTTACCGGCGTATTCGACCTCTCGGAGGTCTTATACAAGCCCTTAGCATTCGTCATAGCATTTATCATAGAAAAATAGCGGAAAATTTAAAACTTTTTCATAATATAACACAAGACATAAAAGTCACCTCATTAAACCTTTAATACAAAAATTGGAGTACTACGTCTCAAGGTAGCCATCTTAAAACATGACTACAACACAAGAGGGACCATACCCTTACAATACAAAAGAAACTACTATCTAGTACATAGAACTTAAAGAAACTCTTTAACATAAAGGTCCTTGAATCTTTAAGGACACACCCGAACTTGGGAATAGTAAACCAAGCTCATCCCTTTTAGGAAAGACCCTTTAGTCACCAT
>NW_006239098.1:465562-465721 GCF_000226075.1 Solanum tuberosum | reverse complement strand
GGGTACTACTTGCCAAAGTAGGACCTACATACATAATAGCTATCTAGTGGATCCACTACGCTAATACCTACGGGAGCACGTAGTTATGGAACAAGGAGACTGCTACTAGAAAACCTTGACTTACTAAGCGTGGAGGTTTCCATCTCATGAGACAACATC
>NW_006239098.1:464547-464640 GCF_000226075.1 Solanum tuberosum | reverse complement strand
CTCAACTTCCCAATTCTCCAAGCCATGATCACCATGTATCAATCCTCAACATTTCATAATCACTTGACATAGATAGCAATAGGAATCAACAAT
>NW_006239098.1:443835-464073 GCF_000226075.1 Solanum tuberosum | reverse complement strand
AATGGGGTCTAATTTTAGGTTTTGGGGTTTTAACCAACTTAAAATACCCTAAAATAGGTAGAATAACCATTTATAATAATTCCCCAAATTACCCAAACTACCCCTCACTTAGTTGGACATTTTTAAACAAGTCAAACTTGAGTTTTATTTTCGCAGATTTCGTCGTGAAACAAGTTCGCGACGCGGAGGTGTTCCCACAAGTTTTTTGGAAATTAAATTCGAGATAGTAGAGTCCGCGGTGTCTCCGTGACGCGGAGCCACTTTTTGGCCATTGGTGGAGCAGGTCCGCGACGCGGAGCCACTCCCTCCATGCACAACTTCAAGCTGCCTTGGTAGCTTGCTTGGCCAAGGTTGGGGTCTTCCTCGAGGACCCTTAGGGTGGCCCCCGGGGCATCGTATATCAACGTTTTGACCCTAAAAACATTTATTAAGGTACTAGGTCACCTCCACTGATTTTAGACTCCAAACAACACATAAAAACACGAACAACATACTAGAACACACCAACACGTAAAAGACTAGTTTCCAAACGTCTTGGTCGTCCCTTGACGTTTGACTTCCAAACTCTTTAAAATTGACTTAGAAGGCTATTATTTATTATTTTGACAAGTTATTAATGCACAAAACTCATGTGAGGCTCTACTTCATCCTACTTTATTTTGAGGGTCGTTACAAATATAATTCTTACTACGAATTACGAATGAAAATGCTGAAATTAAGGACAAGAAACAAACATAGTTAGATAGACACAAAAAGAGGAAATAGAAAGCAACCAAAAGGTATATTAAACCTTAAGACCTCAATCCATTAATCCTACAATGAGTACCTACCTCTTACGATGACCTCGAGAGAAATGAATTCACCTCACAACCAATGTTTCTTTAAAATAATCAATCAAAGCTTCTACCAAGCTCTCAACACTCATACAAGAGTTTCACAATATCAATATTCAAAATAGACTACTGAAATGAGAACCTCAACTAGTTATTTATAGTTTTAGGTAGTTATTACAAAAAGAGGCCCAAAAGTGGCCCAAGATAGGTAAAATGACGAGTTGGATCACCCTCGTGGAATGGGTTTGGTGAATCACCAATTGGGTTGGCGAGCTGACTCTTGGACCTGATTTTCTGGAGTTTCTGTAACTTTCGATAAGATTAGTAGCCCTTAACAAAGCCGTTTGGCGAGTCACCGAAGGGGTCAAGCTCACCGAAAGTGGAAACTTTTTCAATCATCTTCCCTTCGCCTCTCTAATCAATCTTTAAGGCATGGAACCCTTTCTTTGTCATCAATACAATCTCAAGAACCTCTAGCTTTATGAACAATCCTTGCATTCTTTGAAGGTCCCAAACTTGACTTTGAGTGAACGGCCTTGGTGCAATCTGAATTGCAGCATTTTCTCCTTCTTGAAAATATTGTTTCCTCAAATTCAACGAATCATCATCATCAATAGTTGGAAATGGAGAAAGGTCGCAAACATTGAAGGTGTTGTGAACTTGATACTCTAAAGGAAGGTCAATTTTGTATGCATTGTCATTGCGTCTTTCAAGAACTTGAAGGACATCACCTCTTGGCATCAACTTAGTCTTCCTATGAGTGGGAAATCGCTCCTTGAGAAAATGCACCCACACCCATTCACCCGGTTCAAGCACAATCCTCTTGTGATCTTTGTTCGCCTTTTTGGCTACCTCTTGGTTCTTCTTTTCCAGGTGAAGTCTCACCTTCTCAAGAAGTTTCTTCATGTATTCTGCTCTTTTGTTTCCATCTAAGCTTAAAAACCATCTTGATAAAGAGGAGTGAGATCTAGAGGGATTAGGGGATTAAAACTATACACCGCTTCAAATGGAGTCATGCCAATAGTTTTATGAATAAATTGATTAGAAGCACACTCAACTAATGGAAAATGTTCCTCCCATGAGGCCAATGTCACGCCCCGAGCCTACACCCTAGGCGGGACTGACACTCGAGAACCATTCTTGGCTCTAAGCGAACCCTTGGCCTGGCTTAACTCTTAGCGGAAGACTTACTCATGATAAACGCACTTTAAAAAGTAAACTGTAACTCAAATGATAACTTAGAATGTTTTATAAATAAACATCCAACTAGCCAAAGTGGCACTCAAGTCTCAACATAAGTGAATGAAAATGAAAGACTCATGAACTAACAATATCTAACTGTCTATGAAGCCTCTAACAAGTGAGATGGGACGTCGGGACAAGACCCACGACATCCTAAAGAACTAGAATAATAAATTCAATAAAAAAGGATCCTCCTGAAGCAAGGAGGCTCACCAAAACCTCTGAAGCTCAAATGGATCAATGATGTGCTGGATGTTGATCCTGGCTGCATCATAAAATATGCAGGCCAAATGGTATCAGTACATTGAATGTACGAGCATTCTAGGGGAATTCTAAAATAATACATAAGCTTGAAAGGAATTGAAGGAACATACCTGGTCTAAAATCAACTCAACTCAACTCATTTCAATATGAAGTAGTAATATAAATGCAATATAAAGAAAAGCTTTTAAAACATGCGGATAACAACTCTATGTATTGAAAAATACAATACTAACTCAGTTTGTATGCAAGGATACAATTTAAACTTTGTTTGTATATGAAAATACAAATAACACTGTGTATCTAAGAATACAAAAATATCTGTGTGGGAGTTTCTCTAATCGGCAACCATCCGTATGAGCTATGTGATGATACAATATTTTTCCTTATGCTGCCAGGGCCGTCCTATACCTTCTCGGGGGTATAGAACCTAACTAATAAGTGGATCCACTAGTCTATGCTAAATAGCACTAGGGAATCATCTAAAAAGTATGACCCTTTTCTACCCATGCTGGCTACACGGTTAATGGAGACTTTGAATTATCTGAACACAAGCTCGTCCCTAAATCGGTGCTCAATGCTTCTCCGAAAATGTAACTAGCTCATATGTTTAAAACATAACTCTTTCTGTGGTTTGAGATAATTACTCAAAAACTAGCTCAAAGGCTCTCTTGGAAATCGGTGTTTCCTCTCTTGCTTAAATGTGAAAACATTTACTCTTTGGGAATACTTAGTTCCCATATACTCATTTGAAGAAAATGAACTTCATTTGTTACTCTTACTCAACTCAAAGCTTAAGTCTTAAAACAAGTTTAAAGCATTTGTAAAAGACTTCTTGAAAAGACTCTAAGAACTCTCTAGACTTGGCTATTAACTTACCTTGAATTTTCTCCTCTTTTATCTTCTCTCAAAGCCCTAGCGTAATTCTTAATTCTTAAAAATGAAATAAATTAATTGGGTAATGAAAAGACCAAAACACCCCTCTAAAATCCGGTTGACTTTCCGTATCTAGAGAGCCCGACTTCAAACGGGCATATCTCCCTCATACAAACTCGAAAATTAGCAAACTTGGCGGCATTGGAAAGATAATTCAAAGAAATTTCATTTGATATCTTGTATCCCACCTAACTCATCTTGTACCAGGAGTTTTGGTCATTTGAAGTCGACCCAAAACTCATACTTAACATACTTTCCAAATTTCAGATTTTTATTCTTTCCAAAAAATGGTTCTTTCTAATTCTAGCTCTTTCAAATAGCGGGGTGTTACAGCCAACTTTCCATGTACCACGACACGAAGCATAGAACTCAAGGTCCTTTTCACAACTCCGGTTTGGCCATCGATTTGTGGGTGACAAGAAGTTGAGAACAACAACTTGGTACCAAGTCTACCTCACAATTCTTTCCAAAAGTGACTAAGGAACTATGGTCCCTATCACTTACGATGGTTTTAGGAATTCCATGCAATTTAACAACAGTTTCAACAAACAAAGATGCCACATTGGAAGCATCATCACATTTATGACATGAAATGAAATGAACCATCTTTGAAAATCGATCAACAACAACAAAGATGTTATCTTTATTTGTTTTTGTCCTTGGCAAACCCAAAACAAAATCCATTGAAATATCAAGCCAAGTTCTTTGAAGTGTGTGCAGTGGAGTGTATAAGCAATGAGGAATGAGACGTGACTTGGCACTTCGACATTCAATACATTGGCCACAAATGTGAGCAACAACTCTGTGCATCTTAGGCCAATAGAATTGTTCCTCGAGAATTCATCTTGTTTTATCAACACCAAAATGATCCATTAGTCCCCCATTGTGTGCCTCCTTCACAAACAGTTCTCTCCAAGAGCTCATAGGCACACATACTCTCTTGCCTTTGAACAAGAAACTATCAAATTTAGAATAGGGAGTGGAAGATCTATCCCTATGCCACCTTTCCCTTTCCCATTCCTCACAATCTTGGAAGATTTGAGTAGACATGGGGTCTTTGAGATGCATTGCCTTCAAACCTTCAAAACCAAGCAATTTAGAAGACAAAGTAGTTATCAACACATGTTTCCTATACAAGGCACCAACCACCACATTTTCTTTCCCCTTTTTGTATTGAATTACATATGGGAAAGTTTCAAGGAATTCAATCCATTTGGTGTGCCTTTTGTTTAACTTTTCTTGGGCCTGAATATGCTTTAGAAACTCATTATCGGTACGAATAACAAATTCTTTGGTCCACAAGTAGTGTTGCCAATTACCCAATGCTCTAATCCAAGCATAAAATTCAAGATCATAAGTGGAATAATTCAAAGTTGCACCTTTAAGCTTTTCACTAAAAGAAGCAATGGGCTTTTGGTCTTGCATTAAGACGGCTCCAATGCCGACTTTACTAGCATCACATTCAACTTCAAACATTTTCTCAAAATCGGGTAATTGCAACGAAGGAGTGGAGCTAAGCATTGATTTCAAAGTCTCAAAAGCTTTGGCTTGCTCATCACCCCACTTAAAAGGTGTATCCTTTTGTATTGCCTCGGTCAATGGATCACCTATGGTACTAAATCCTTTGACAAACCGCCTATAAAAACTAGCCAACCCATGAAAGCTTATAACATCGCTTATGAACTTCAGAATTGGCCAATTCTTAATAGTGTGTATCTTAGATTCATCAACCTCAATGCCCCTTGAACTCACAACAAATCCCAAGAAAATAACTTCACCAACATAGAATGAAAACTTTTTACGATTATTATAAAGTTGTTCCTTCCTAAGTACATCAAAAACACATCTCAAATGATCTACATGCTCATGCATGGTTTTTACTACAAATCAAGATATCATCAAAATAGACAACCACAAACTTCCCTATCAAGGGTTTCATCACATGATTCATGAGACACATAAAAGTACTAGGAACATTAGTGAGACTGAAAGGCATCACCAACCATTCATAAAGACCAAACTTGGACTTGAATGCGGTTTTACATTCATCACCGGGGTTCATCCGGGTTTGATGATAAACCCTCATAAGATCAATCTTTGAGAACACACAAGAACCATTAAGCTCATCAAGCATATCATATAATCTAGGGATAGGATGATGATACTTTACCGTAATCTTGTTGATGGCCCGACAATCAACACACATGAGCCATGTTCCATCTTAATTTGGAACCAAAAGAACCGGAATGATGCACATACTCATACTTTCTCTCACACAACCCTTGTTGAGGAGTTCCTCAATTTGCCTTTGTATCTCTTTAGTATCCTCCAAATTACTTCGATAAGCCGGTCTGTTTGGCAATTGTGAGCCCGACACGAAGTCAATTTAGTGCTCAATTCCCCGAAGAGGGGGTAATCCACGTGGGAGTTCCTTTGGGAAGACATCATCATAATCCTGCAAAAGAAGGGAAACATAATGGGGGAGAGAGGAATGAGATTGGTTAGTTTGCAACACATGATCCCTATGTGTGATAAGGATATATGATATTTTGGCTTCCACTTCCTCCCTTATCTCCTTATACTTCTCCAACAACACTTTGGCTTTTCCCCTCAACGTCCTCCTTTCTTCCTCTTCATTGCCCTCGACCTCCACATGTTCCCCCTAATCCTTCTTTTTCTCCCTCCACTCACTCATCTTTTGATACACTTCATTGACTTGAGAGGGTGACATAGGATGAAGGACACAATTATGTTCATCCAACACATTTGTTGGTTCTCCCCTCATGTTTGGTTGAACGATCATATTGTCAATGTCTTTTGAGTAGTACATGACAAGCTTGCATTGGGACCACATCACATAGGATCTCATCTCGGTACTTCCCAATTTTGAACTTGATAAACACTTGTCTATGAACCCTTAATTCTCCACACTCACTCAACCATTTAAGTTTGTAAGGTGTACCATGCTTAGTTGTAGGAAGTTTCAAGAAATCCACTAAAGCAGTGCTAGCAACGTTTGCACAACTTCCACTATCAATGATTAAGGAAAATATATTATCTTTGATGAGGCACTTGGAATGAAAAAGATTCTCTTTTTGACTTGGATCATCCATGGCCTTGTTAATCATAACTCGCCTTACCATATACATTGGTACAATGAACTCTCCTTCTTGAGGACAAGCTTCTTCAATTGGCACTTTCTTCATCAAACCATTAGGAATGGCGACATCTCTTCCCTCACATGGGTCTTGTTCCTCATCTTCATCACCGTCTAATTCATCATCTTCTTGGGTTTCCTCTTCACAACCCTCTTCTTGATCTACTTGGATTGGTTGGTTTTGATTTTTAGGGGCTTGGTTTGGTGGATTTCGGTTTTGTGGCATTTGGTAGGGTTCATTTTGGTTTAGTGGTGCTTGGTAAGGTCGATTTTGGTTTGGTGGAGCTTCTTGATTGAGTTTGGGTTGGAGTGGTCGAATGGTATTTCATACATTTGGATCGAAATTGATTGGTGTTGGGTTGAATGCTTGATGGAAGGCTTTGGGCGTGATAGTAGGAGAAGTAGTGTGGGCGTGTCCACTTGTGGAAGCACAATAGGTAGCTTGTGGGGTGGAATTAGTAGAGTTAAGTTGACCCACCCTCCACATTGATCATTCTACCATCCGTCATTGTTACACTACCTTGTATGGTGGTCATCTGTCCTTCCATGTTCTCCATCCTCCGACTCATTAGTAATCACCTCCATTATAGATTTCAAAGCAACCCCTCCCGTAGGTGGTTGGGTTTCATTTCTTGTTTCCATGGTACCTAGCAATAAGAAACTCACCAAAAACAATAAACAACGTTAGCATTAGTAAAATGAACTCACAATCACTCATGTTTACACACATTTGATTGCCTCTCAAATTGGCTCGGCCATGGTTGAAGATTGCTTATACTCGGTTATTCACAAAATGTCCTACTCTTGGCCGGAATGGATTCTTGTTTCAAGAAAAGACGGACGACTCGATTAAATCAAAATGGAGTTGAATAAGAAAATTAACTACGAAGTAAACCTAATAAAAGCACGAAAACAAGTGACACTAGCAAAGAAGAAAATTAAAGAAGAAATAATCAATAAGTAGCTCAATTACGAGTTGACAATTAGTTTAGGAATCATGAGAACGATTGAGAATCAAGAAAAAGGAAACTAAGGAATTATTACCTGACATTGGTGTCATATAATGAGGTTCGTGTCGCCAAATTCCATGTTTTCTTCGCCAAAGTTGAAGTTCAGCTTGCCAAAGTTGACATAAAGTTCAGGCAATTTGGTGATCTGGGTAACAATTCGGCGAGTCCCTGAGTGGACTTTGGCGAGAAAAGTCGAGCTCGCTAAATGGACACGTGTGTGCACCTGAAGACCTCCAAATTTTGTGCTTTTGTTGTCCCTCTGTACTTCTTCCTTTATTCCTTACCCCTTTTAGTAAATTCCATTGTGTACTAACACTTATCCACCTTCTCTTTTCTTTCCCTTTGATTAAACACCTTCTTCTTGAAGATTTGAATATCCCTCCAAAACACTATGAACAAAATGAATATCCAAAATAAAACCCTTAATGATTTTGGCTCAGAATTTCATGAAATTTGAGATAGAAATTCCCTTTGATGTAGGAAACAACCTCCAATACTTTTTATCTTTCAATTCCTTGTCAAATCCTTTAGATTTCAAAATCCATTTGCATCTTTTTCAAGCTTCTTCACTCAACAATGGTGGAACCTTCAATATTACCCCAAACTCTATCAAATCTTAGATTTAAACTCAAGTAATGCTAGGAAAAACTAATCTAGCATTAGAAACTTCGAACAAGACTCAAATAAACAAAAATATTTTTGGGTTTTCTTGTAAACAAATTTGGCTCTATTTTTTTGTAGTAACAAACCCAATACTAGACTCGTAGGAACGAATCTAAACACTACTCTGATACCAAATGATTTAATTGTCACTACGAATTACGAATGAACTTGCGGAAATTATAGACAAGAAAGAAACATAGATAAATAGACACAAAAAGATAAAATAGAAAGCAACCAAAAGGTATATTAAACCTTAAGAATTCAATCCGTTAATCCTAAAATGACCTCTTAAGATGACCTCGGGTGAAATAAATTCACCTCGCAACCAACATTTCTAAACAATAATCAACCAAAGCTTATACCAAGCTCTCAATACTCATACAAGAGTTTCACAATATCATTATTCAAAATAGGCTACTGAAATGAGAACCTAAACTAGCTATTTATAGTTTTAGGTAGTTATTACAAAAGAGGCCCAAAATAGGTAAAACGGCGAGTTGGGTCGTCCTCACCGAATGGGTTCGGCGAGTCACAAAGTGGGTTGGCGAGCTGACTTTTGGGACGTGATTCTCTGGAGTTTCTGGAACTTTTGGTGAGCTTAGGAGCCCTCATCGAAGCCATTCGGCAAGTCTCTGAAGGAGTCGAGCTCGCCGAAAGTGGCAGCTTCTTCAATTGTCTTCCCTTCGCCTCTCTAAGCGATATCTAAAGCATGGAAACCTTTATTTGCCATCAGCACAAGCTCAAAAACCTCTAGCTTCATGAACAATACTTGCATTCATTAAAGGTCCTGAGCTTGACATCAAGTGAACGACCTTGGTGAAATCCGAATCGCATCAAATAAGCAGAGTATGAGTCAGAAGTAACTTTCTATGACTTAGTTCAATTTCATGATCTCAATTATGAAAGAAGGTTAGATTCTTAACTACCCGGTATCCCTCAATTGTAAATGTTGCACACATAACATTCATTACAACGATCCTATAAGACACGGTTTCATAGACTCCCTAGAACACTTGAACCTAGTACTTTGATATCAAACTTGTCAAACCCTCAGTCAGGTAGAAGACATACATTGAGGATGCCTACGATCACCTACTAAACATATATACTAAGCATATGTTAAAGTTAAAAACTGATAAGCAATGACACAAATACCATGACTTGTATACTTATACTGTAACATAGATAACTGAAGTGCCCACTAGCTAACTGTACAACTGAAATAAAACTATGTCAAGAATACATCTAAAGAGTTTGTATTTGAATATCAGGATAAGACATAAGTACCCCCTTCAAATATGGACGAAATTCCAGCGACACACCTTAATTATATATGGGTCCTATTACCCCCCTGAATTGTTTCAAAGTGTAATAAATATACCCTTCAATGCTGAGGTGGCACAGAAAGTGTGCTCACTCTCTTGGAGGCATGTGAGCGACAAAAAAAAGTATTAAAATCTTACTAATATGGACATGTGCCCATTTTCAATTGCACATTTTCACAATTAATTAGTACACATAATGAATTAAGGGAAAAGGGTCTAAAAAATACTCCAACTTTGGCTGAAATTGTTGTTACGACACCAAACTTTATGGAGGACCTTTTACCCCCCTACACTATTTAATAGTGTATTTTAAAGGTATATATGTGCCCACGTGGACATATTACTATTTATTATTATGCAATATTTTTTATGTCCACGTGGGCACATATATACCTTTAAAATACACTATTAAATAGTGCAGGAGGTAAAAAGTCCTTTCCAAAGTTTGGTATCGTAACAACAATTTCAGTCAAAGTTTGGATATATTTGAGACCATTTTCCCATGAATTAACATAAAGATTTAAGTTGACATCTTTTTAATTAAATTTCTATTTTTCATTGTGAAATAGAGTCAAATTTTATCATTTTTAGAAATACAATTATTTTTTTCACAACATACTTAAATTGCCGGTTGATTTTCTCAGTATTTTTCATCAATTTGTATAATATCGAAAAAAAATTTCTTTTTCTTTTAATTTTTTACTCAAATACTTGACATGAAATTCACTAATGAGGAAAACAATTTTGTATATTGTAGATTTAAAATAAGCTACATATTATGAGTATAATTTAAATTAAAACTTTTTTTAATTTTTTTTTTTTAATTATCCTCTCCTCCTCAATTATCGATGTCATATCCCAATTCCCCCACCCCATTTCAGTTCTCCGTTCATAGATATAGCACTCCACCCCCCACTTCAGCTCTCCGCCCATCGATATAGAAACCCTCCCCACTTCAGTTTTCCGTCAATTTAGCACCCCAACCCACTTTAGTTCCGCTTCGATTCTCCGTTGTAATAATACACCATCCTCTTCTCTTTTCCTTCAACTTTGATTGTCCTTTACTTCATCTTGTACAAATAATATTTGAGTGAGAAACAATTGGCGGTAAAAAAATGAGTTTGATAGTAGACATTGAATCTAGTGGTGGAGAAGGAATGAATTTGGTGGTGGGCTACAATTTTGATGGTGATTGCTATGAGTTTTAATTGTGGAAATAGAGTGTTTTAGTGGTTATGGTGGGTGTAGTGATAGTAATAAAGAAGAATGAATTAAATAACATGTATTTTTTATTTTATTTTTAAATCTGACTATTTGATGACGTAAGGATGATGTGGAGGCGAGTGTAAGACACCTCCCTTCATGTGAGTGATTATAGAGGTTTCAGGGTGTGTTTATTATACTTTAAAATAATTCAAGGGGGTAATAGGACCCATGTATAGTTAAGGTGTGTCGATGTGATTTCGTCCATAGTTGAAGGGGTACTTATGGCTTCTCCCTTGAATATCTAATAAGTGATTGGGATAGAAACCCAACATACCCAGCTATAGGCAATATACATAGCAAAAATATAGGCTATAGACATCTAATAGTCTCTGAGGAAGATGAAGCTTATTCACTGAACAACTGGGAAGCACTGAGCCTACTGGAATATGTATTGTCATGTATAGTTTATCCGATATATACATAAATGCAGTACCCAAAAATAGGGTCGTAAGTAGATATGACAAAAAAAAAAAAATATTTAGAATTATTTGCTTCTCATTTTAGTAATATTTTTAAGTATTGATTATATGATTTTGTGCTTAATATTATATTTATACTGTGTAGAAATTAACCAGTGTGAAGATAAAGAGATTTGGAGTGAAAAATGATTAAAATGAAGACAAAAAGAAAAGAAAGAAGAGGGGAGACAAAAAGGGGGACATAATCATGTACAAGGAGCATTTCAAATATAAGGGAACCAGAAAGAAAAAATATTATTCACTGACCAAAAGGCTTGTCATGGCGTGCCAACCAATGCGAGATGTGTAGTAGAAAGTCAATTTGAGTCCAGATTTTTCTTAATTTATTTTGTGTCATGATTCAATTCCTCGAGTCATGAAGGCACCTACTATAACCCACCCATAGGTAAGCCAAACCGTAACCTAGAACGAAAAATAATGAGTATAAGGGTAGAAATAAGCGGAAACAATAATTTAAACAATAGAACAAGACACGAGCGGAAGCAAACCAAAACTATATACATAAAGATCCCTCCCGGAACCGGAAGTCACAAGTACAGTGGTGAGCTAACAAAAAGTACAAGTCCTAAAAGTGGACCAAAAACAAAGCTATCTCAAAGTTTGAAAGACTAGCTATACAATACACAGAAGGAGACATGCAAGTCTAGGACGCCAAATTCTCACCCTCGCCTCCGATCTAAAAAGTTGCAAGCTCGAACGATCACCATTATTAGTTGGTACTGGGACCTGCATCACGAAACAAATGTAGAGTGTAGCATGAGTACCAAAACAAAGATATTCAATAGGTATCATAGGCCAATTGAGCAAGAAAAGTAAAGGAAATATGAAAAGATAGAATCTAGATACAAACAGAGGTCAAAGCAAAATTTAAAGGAAAGCACACAAGAGTGCCAAAAATAAGGTCGAAGTACAACTAAACTAAACCTAACTAGATATCCATAAGCCAAGAAGGTACACGCATGCACACATTAAAGTAAACACCCGAATGGACCCCATAAGCCGGACGAGTACACAAAATAGCTAAACTACAAGAGCGAAGTAAAGTGGACATAGAACCAATGAGCATAAGACGGGCCACAAGCCCCAAGTAACAACATCAAACAATAAGCACCCAATAATGCGCCCACCCAGTCGAACAATAGACTCCTAGGGCCACCACCCCAACAAGAAAGAGTAAACCCGGGAGACGCCCTGCCAGATAGTAAACTCCCAAGGGGACCAACCCAACTAGAAAGAGTGACCAATGGGCACCAATAAGACCATTTCCCAGGAAGACAGTAAACTCCTAGGGGCCCTAGATCAACTAGCAAAAGTAAACCCGGAGACCTCAACAAGAATATCAAATACCACAAATCATATATCATCAATTCTACTTTGGAACGACGTCCAAAATAAAGAAATTTATTAAAGGCTTCCAACCTACAACAATCCAATCTCGAGTTGCCTAGCGAAGCATGAAAATCTCCAGTATTGCAATGAAGCCGTAGAAAAAGGGAGAGTGAATAGAAGCTAGACAAAGTTAAAACAATGCCTAAGCTAAGGCTCATTCTACGACACTCAAGTCTCCTACTCCAATCTACATGGAGCCAGTCCGTCTGAAATGACGTCGAAGAAGAAATGGGGACTAAAGGCCACAAGTATCGAAGGTCTATGACAAACACTAGTCTAATCCTAGACTAAGTCCAACCATGCACAATTATACCTTAACAACAACATACAAGTCAATTCACAAGACAACCGTAAATACATAACCCAACTAATATGGTACTACACTTGAAAATAATGTCGATCAAGCCTACATATGGTATCTAAGAAAGAAATTAAGAACAAATAGGTACCCGCACCCAATTCACTCTAATAAACATGAATTTACACAATCAAGGTCAATCTAAGAGAGGGAAAGTAGTTTCTTACCTTTAGGCCGACCATATGTACTCCAAATGACAATGCCAGAGCTTTTCCCCTTCTGACTGGCTTCATAACGTTGCCACATTATCAAAAATAGGATCACAATGTCAATGCACTCGTTTCAACACTTCTAAGAACACATAAATAGAGACAGACAAATTTAGAAGTCTAACAGGAATTGTAGGACCCATACTAGAATTTTTGGATTTGACTCTGTCAAAACTTCTAAAACAGTACCCCAAACTCGTATTAAAAAATGGAACACATTTTGGGGTTTGGAGCTGCTAAACTATCAACATCCAATTAAATAACCCAAACAACTCAATTAAAGAACTAATGCAGACAACTATTACTCGATATTACCTCTAACGGAGAGCCCACAACGACTCCCGATCACTTAACACCGTAGACACAATAATCCCAAATGCACATGACTTTGAATCACTGAAAATTGAATCAAAATGACGGAGAAATCGCCAAGAGAACTTTCACACTTAAGCTGAGTCGCGTTTGGTCTTTAAATAAAGACTAGACTGATCCCTTCTTCGTGAACGCGGTGGCGCCCCCCGAATGTGGCAGGGGTCCCACGGACGCGGCTGGCCCTCCTGAATGCCGTCACTAGGCTGCCTGGGATGTGCAAATGGGCCCCAGGGTCTGCTAACGCGAATGCCATTTTTGGCCTGCACCAGCTGAAGCACATTACCTAGATTTTTGGCAAGTCAGAATCTCCGACGAGGTATTCCAAATTCGTTTGGAACCCAGTGCACGCAAACACGATATGCATCCCTACTAAATTTGATAATCCAAACTCAATAGAGCAGCTGAAATTTCCATACGAGGTCATCTCGACAAAAGTGGGTCCCACACCTAAACTCTATTTTAAGCCAAAATCTACAAGAGGGATCAAAATTTGCCTAGGAGCCTCGGGATCTACACAAAGGGCCATTACTGAACAAACATGACATTTTGGAGCTAACAGTGCTGATGGAATTTACATCTGGGCACATTTATCAAAAATGTTGATCAAGGTAAAAATTAGGCCTTCACTTGAAAGTTAAAATGCCTAATCGCACAAACTCACACCGAAAGGCTCGGGAGCCATGCCAACCATGCTACTAGCCTAAAATGATCCTTCTAGAGCTGATGGAATCGTCAAAATTGGATTCTAAGTCCATCTTCCAGAACCTTTGATCGAAAATGACCTTTCAAGGTTCAAAAGCTTTGAAACACATAAATTAGCATAAACACCAAAAAATGGCCAGGCGACCGAACTATCCATCTCAACAAATTATAAATAACTTTGGGTTACTATAGGAACGCTCTTAATGATGAACAAAATGCATAAACACAGAAATGACATGGAGGGTCATTACATTTTGATTCGGTTATTTTCATTTGGAAGTTTTTTTCTACATTTATAAATAGTCCATAAACACGATTTATATAACCATTGACCTAGGAAGAGCTAGGAGCCTTCATTGAGGTTGGAGAATTTTGATTTCATATCTTCTCCTCCACTATTTATTTACCTTTACATTTTTATTTGGATGATTTATTGTAATTCCTTCATATCTGTGTGGATATAGGCTTCTCATTTTAACATTATGGTAATTGCATGATTGTTATTGTATGAAATTGAATCGACTTGTTTAGATAATTATCGTTGTGCTACGGCTAGTTTGGTTATTTAATTTTTAATATTAATTATTTTCTTCTATGACGAAATAGTTGAGCACTATACACGTCTAGTAAATTAGTTTCAGACGAGGGAATTTGCGAGCATAATGTGAAAAAATAGAGCTTGGTTGTGAACATTATAGGAAGAGGGGATCAATTCACTAAAGTGAATAGAAATATACCAGTTAGTTTTACTTAGTTGATACATAAAAATATAAATGTACTTCACTATTGACCAACGACTATAAAAATATAGGCGTTAGGAATAGTAAAGTAGTATTAGAGTTGTCGACATGGTGCTCAATAAGTGATATTGACTTGCAACTGGTAACCTGATAGAAAATTGGAGTCAATTCAAGTGATTGCTTAACATGATTGCTAGGAATCCATAACCTTAGATAGATTTTATTAATTGATTTCATAAAAATCTGATCTTTGTTTGATTAATTATTCATTAGTTATTTTCTTTTTCTTTTTAGTTTAGTTTAGTAAATTCAAAATAATAAATTTCAAATTTATTGCTTGAATAAATAATTAGCATTATTTTAATTTAGTAAATAGTTAATCGACAAGTATTTGTGGGTATGATATCTAGACTTAAAAGTCATATATTAATTCTACGACCATGTGCACTTGCGTGTGTGTTTGATCGCAATAAATAAATAAATATATATATATATATATTGTTTGGTACTTTTGTATCCTTGACATGACATTTTTTAAATAGAAATTGATTGAATAATGTGTATGTATTTGCTGGTAATTCTTGTATGCACTATGATGGACCCTTCTTTAATATATTTCATCATAATTTTCTCAAGAGCAGATAGTGTGAACCTACACAATCATTTATGTGGAATGTTTGCAGTATATATGTTAGTTAGGATGGTCATTAGAATTATTGTCCTAATTCTTATTTCCCATCACCGAGCCTCTATTATAAATTTCCTGTTGTTTGTGATGTTGACATAAGTAAAAAAAGTGAGGGATGCGGAACATCATGCTCATCTGATTTATATAATCCAAACACAAAAAAAGGCTAAGGCTAAAATATAATAGGCAATATAATATGATATATAAGTTATAGGCTTAGCTAGTACTTAGGAAAAATCTCAGAGCCAAATTTCCACTAAAACATAATTGATAAAGCGGAGATAGTGAATCAATATGAGAAAGAAGATGAACAAATTAGAAGTGACACCCATATTCATGGGTTATGACTCTGTATATAACTTATTCTTATTTCAGAAAAGGGCCTAAAATACTTTAAACTATTATAAATGGTACAAAACTACACTCCATCCACCTATTGGCTCTCAAATACCCCCGACATCCACCTATTGGCTCACAAATACCCTTGTCATCCATCTTTAGGTCCAATATTAACCACTTTTATAAAAAAATTATCTAAATAATTTAAATAATTTTTTTAAATAAGTGACGACCATCTATTAGTTACAATTTAAATACTTAAATTAATTAACGAACCTACCTATTACTAATTACACCCGACCCAAATTAACTACACCTGTCCCAAATTAACTACACCCGCCCCAAATTACATTTACCCCACCTATTAAAAAAATACACCCTCTATTCTCAACATTTCACTTCATCTTCCAACCTTCTTCCCCAATATATTTGCCTACAATCTCAAAAACACTACCTGAATACACACATGTATCACCATGTTTTAGAAGGGTCCTTTTTTCTAGAAATGATATTTCTCCCATCAAAAGTCTCTTTGTGGTTAAGAGGGGTTTGACAGACTCGACCAATCTATAAATAACTCAAAAACATGTAGATCTCGGATAACTATCACTACATGTCATCTGATCTTCTAGTTTTTCATTAGTTAGTTGTAATATCAATAACGGGATACTAAGCAGAAGTTAATAAAATAAATTTCAAATAACAATAAATCATATGATAAAAGAGAATTATATTTAAAAAGATCATATAATAATTAATTTAATATAATGTAAAGAGATCCTAAATCTATAGAAATTTGAAACCTTTTATTTTGAGAAAAGGATAAGTATATATATTTCTTTTAGTAGCTTTTTTTTAAGACCCATAAAAGTTGACTTGGCATGTGTAAGTAATTTATTTAGAACCCAATATTAACTTATTTTGTTCTAAAATTTAGAATTCATAAAATATAGAGCTATTTATAGGACGATAAATAACACTATTAATATTTAATTCAAAACTCACATTATTTCAAAAGACTAGATTTTATTCGAGATTGTAGGCGGATATTGTCACGACCAGGGGTTACCCCCTAGACGTAACATGGCATAGTTGACCCAAAAGGGGTCGTATACAAGCCCTTAGCATAATCTTACACATAATGTCATAAGAAATAATGCGAAAATTAAAACTTTTTCTTCAACAAACAAAGTCATTTTTTTCAAAATAGAAAGGAATCTAAACATTGTCTCATTGACCATCTATACAATCAAATACTTAGACATATAGGGATACAACCCTTACATAGTTCTAAAATGAAACTAATAAAAGAAACTACTAAGATATCTACTAAGTAAGATGTTGGTCCCCGAACTTGAGGACTCATCAACTGGCTTGGAGGATCACCTATTCCAAACCCTTTGAACCAAAACTACCATCTCCATGAACCAACCCCCTACATTGTAGAAAACATAGAAATATGGGTTAGCACAAAAATGTACTAAGTATGGTAGCCATGCACAAAACTATTAAAACATGCATGAAAAGGGACATTTCATTTGAAATCATGCTTTATGCCATTTTTGAACATCATCTTTGAAATAGTTGGAGAATGCAACCAATAAGGCAACTCACATACATTTCATTATAACCTGAGAAATATCATTATAACAACAAGCATAGTCTCCAATATCAATATAATACACATCCCAATCTGCACAATACATAGCCTCCAATTATACAAGAATACACAGTTAAATACCAAGACCATCACATCATGAAGTAATATGCAACCTCTAAAACACACTTGTGCAATGTATGGTAACTAACATGTATTTACAATGTACAACACAAATCAAATATCTTATTCATACTCATTTCATGGTAAAGCCATTACCTTAGTAACCTCTCAGGAACACTTGTGCAATGTGGGATTAGCATCCCATAATACCAACCCTACTAAGTACTCCTTTGAAGCTACCTTAGTGATGCATTACATCTTTAGACTTCATTATATGCAATATTCACAATTAAGGAAATAGTCATGTACATTACTTGAATACAAGGAAGGTCATGCATGACAACTATCCATTCAATATACATACATCCATTCAAATCTCATCACAATGCAAAGGAACCATCCCATGACATCCTACTAAGTCTACTTGTGCAATGTGGAAGTGAAGTCCCATATCCCCACTCCTACTAAGTAAACTCACCAAGAAGGCATAGTATAGTTCATGTCTCATTCATTAACTTCATTATTATAGGGAAAAGTGGCCATAACCAACATAGACCATGTGAGCTACATGAAATCCGGTGTCATATAACCCCACACCGAAAGAAGGCGTTCTTACTTGCCAAAGGTAGACCTAATTATATTTAGCTTCTAAGTGGATCCACTAGCTAAGTCCTATGTTTGGCACATAGTTATGGGATAGGGAGATTGCTACTAGAAACCCAACCTATTGCATTAGCGGAGGAGCTTCCATCTCATGAGTTTACTATAGATGACCCAACCGATTGCATTAGCGAGGGGCCTTTTCCTCATCGTCCATATCCACTCGGTACTAAGCATTATTTCCCAATTATACACAATTAGTATGTAATTGTATCTACATGTGTGAAGGCATACTTTACCCTTCGTTCAATACAACTCACTAAATAGCTCATAGATTCATTTAAAGGTGAGAACTAACTTTTAACCTTAGAATCATCATTAGTATGTGAGTATAACTTTCACACTAAGATCATGTGTTCTCATGAGAATGGACTTTCAATCAACACAATAGGATCATCATGGTCATGTACATTTCATGCATAATAATGAGTAAAGGTGCATATGAGAACTATACTTTCAATTTACACCATTGATACATCATATTTATGTTAATGCATGGTGTGTGTGTGCGCGCGCGCATGATTGTCCTCATAACGGCACAACAACAACAACATTATCATCATAGACACCTCCCTTCTCAAGGGGTTCACAACATGTACATAATATCCCAACTCATACACGATTCACATTTATTGCATTTAAGGATCTTAGACCATGTAAATCAACTTATCTAATATTCATTACAATAGGCATGGATACATTCATCATAGCAACACTATCATGATCATAACCTAACATTCGTATTCATATCGTATCATACTTAGTCATATCTAGGGTTGTAGGGGAGAGGGACATTATCTCAACACTACAATACATATGGCAAGTAAGCACCTCCACCATAAGTGGATCAACAATTAATAATTAGAATACTTGACAAGTAAACACCCCCACCATAAGTGGATCAATCCATTCATTTATAATAACTTCACATAACATACATTCATAGATTGCCCTTCAAGGCCAAGAGTCAAGATTTAGTCTAACATCTTAGATTTGGCACAATAGATAGAAGAACATCATAATCCAACAACATAACCAATATGATCATTTTCAAGGTAATTCATATCTACAAGATTCTATCATATTCCATTCATGTCTATGTGATCTAAACTAAGGCCATTCATCAAGAAATTCATCAACCCTAGAAGATCACATCTAACCCCTCAATTTGCCTCTTTCATGATATAACCCTAGACCAAGTCAATTTCATCTTAGATTCATAAGGTAATCAAGAATACATGTAAAACTATACTTATATCATGTAATTACATCATAAAGAACTCTAATTCAATCAATTGAATCAACTTCTAACAACATTCATTGTGTAGAGAAAAGCCATAGCTAGGGTTAGGGGGAAATTCATGGATTCTTTAGATTTGACGTTAAAACCATCTAATATAAGTAGTATTACCAATAATAAAAGTAGTTCAATCTTTAAGAACAACTTAGAAAGGAATCCATGGGGTTGAATTGAAACCCTAGCTTTTGAAGATTTGTAGAATTGAATTCAAAGCTTTTGAGAGGGCTCCATAGGTGATAGCTACCCATGGATGAAAACCACCATACCTTAGGTGTAGAAACCCACGAAAAACCTAAGATAAATCCTCCATATTCAAGACCATAGGTTGGTTTCTTCATTGGTCTTCACTGGTGTTCTTGGAGAGAAGACTTTGGGAGAGAAAGGGAATTGGGTTTTTATTGGGGGGTCTTTAGTTGAAGTGAATTAATGAATTAGTTTAGGGTCCTATAAGTTTATATAGGTTATTAATTAACCACCTAACATACCTCCCTTAACCCCTACTTAATTAACTAAAAAACACTAACCCTCAACTCAATTAAAAACTGCCAAAACTGGCAGCACCCATGCCCCCTCCACCTACGGACCATAC
>NW_006239098.1:423850-443431 GCF_000226075.1 Solanum tuberosum | reverse complement strand
TTAATTAACTAATTAAAACACTAAACCTCAACTTAACTGAAAAGCTGTCAAAAACAATCCAACCTACAGCAAGCCTTCCACGGACCGTAGATCAATATACTGACCGTGGTTTGGGATTGTGGCTCTAAATGTTTCAGGATCCAAGCAAAACTAAGTATGGACCTACGTCCCTCATCCACGGACCGTGGTCTGGTCTACGGGGCGTGGAAGGCATCCGTAGGTCACCACTTAGTGACCAAACCTAGCTTTCAAGGCAGCCTTGGGGGACTGTTTTGGGGTCCTCCTCAAGGACCCCTCGAGTGGTCTTAGAGGAGTCATACCAGATGTTTAACCCCTAAACATGATTTTCTAAGTATGGGAGTCACTTCTACAAGTTTTCACCCTCATACAACACTCCAAACATCAACGACAAGACCCTTAGAACTCACTAGTTCAAATGACTAGTTTCCGAACGTTATTGTCGTTTCTTGACGTTTGACCTCAAATTTCCTCAAACTAAACTTGAAAAGCCAAATTACATTATTTAATCAAGGGTTCCAATTGGAGATGAAACCAATTGAAATCAAATGCGGAATGAAACAACACAAAAGTAAGATAGATGAGAAATAAGAGATGAGAAGAGAAGAAAGAAAGGCAATTGAATAAACAATCAACCAAGGAAGAAGAGAAAACTTGAATTCGAAAAAAACAATTACAAATTGAAAACCACAAATGAGCAATCTCAAGTGAAATCAAGGTTAAAGAAGTCCTAAATCAACAATGAGAATCCACCCATCACTAATCTAGATTAAGCTACACTAAACTAGGCTATCCTAAAGGGATTTTCACCCTTAAACTACACTCTTGAAAGAGTTTGTTCATTTCACATTCAAAATCCATAAAGTCTAAACATATAGTGTAAGTCTTCCAAAATAAAAGAGACTACTATTTATACTAACAAAATAAAAGACACTTATTTGACAATTTTACCCTTAATGAGGTAAGGGCCTTGTTTGGTTGTCTTCTTTTGTGAATTCTTGAAATTATGAGATGACCAATGCACATATGGCCTCTTTCTTCTTTCTCTTCACTTAGATGGACCTTCCACACATTGTACTTCTTGATTTTTGTGTCCATCAAGCTCCTCTAATGCTTTTTACGCGATGCATGCTATCCATGTTGTTATCATCCTCCCCTTCTTGAAAAGGATTCGTCCTCGAATCCAAACCTTGCAAAACCATGAAAAGGACAAACAACAAATATATTCTCATAGCATGAGGGTTAGTACAATGGTTAGCACAAAAAGCATTACACCAAGGAGACTCAATTTCAAGGAACAACCAAGTATCCTCTATTATCAGGACTATTAAGCCCGCAGATGGAGAACAAGGAAATTGGTTATTCCTCACATCAAAAGGATAATACCCCCCAAAATATAACATAGGTACAAGCTCAAACACTCCCAAACGCTCACCGGGGTCAAAATGATAATAGGTCCACATAATGGGGTCATACAAACAAGTATAGACCTCAATGATACCTCGACCGAAATGCAATGCCCATTTAAGACAAATATGAGACTCATCATATGCAAAGAGATAGCAGAGAAATGTGTCATGAACATAAGGGTCATCTAAGGTGTTCCTATATGCAAGATTAAAACTAGGTTTAAGGATTCTAGCACTCATTACATCACAAGATGGAACACACAAAGACAACATGACGAATTTAAGATAAACTTCCCCTTCTCTTGACAAATAACTCTTATCCTCATGAGATGCACAATCAACAAGATCATACGCAAAGAGATAGTAAAGAAAGGGGGTTAGAAAACTACCCTTCCCCATGCACAACATAGTCCCCTCAAGTAAATTGTAAACCCTCAAAAAGAACTTTCCATCATAGAGAAAGGCGCCAACAAATCCCTCCAAATTGTTCTTGTCATCTTGACCAAGCATCACTAAACAAATGCCACAATTCAACTCATTACCAGGGTCAAATGGAAAGGAAATCCATGAACATGGATCAAGCACACCTTTATTAACTCGGTTGGCACCCTTATCTTCCAATATCATAGTACTCCACTCAAAAGTGCTAACATCATCATATGCAAACAAGTAGTAGAGAAAGGTGTCACATAAATGAACTTCAATCAAGTTGTTCCCAAGTTTGGCCTCCACTTTATATACTAAAGAAGCACAATTCATATGAAGAATTGGAAAACACAAGGATGAAGTAACATTTAACACATAAGCGTCCCCTTTCATCTTAACACTACCCTCTCCAATAAATGTACTATCATCTTCACAAAAGAGATTTCCATCTTTGGAAAGTATGTCATCACACCATAGTGGATTCTCAAACAATTGATAGTCGCTGAGAGTGGCTACACTTCCGACATTATAAGGCATTTCACTATGCACACTCTCAAATGTCATGTCATCATCAAACAAGAGATTGTCCTTTAACAAACATTCTACCTCAAGATTCACATGAGAAAAACAAGAAATGTTGCTATGGTCTAAGGATTCATTCAAATCATTAATGCCAACACTAGGTGGACACAAATTGACCTTACTAGAAGAGTCAATTCGGTCATCAAAAGGATCAACTAGTGCTTGCTCACTCACAACAAGGATATTATCATCACACAAGAAAGTGCTATCAAGAACATCACAAGGTAAAGACTCACTATGCTCACATAAAGACAAGCTATTATTTACACTCAATGGGCTACTAGCCACACAATGATGTTCCAAGTTCAAGGAAGTGTAGGCGTTAGCCTTGTTACCTTGTAGCTCATAGGAAGAAGTGTCGTCACCTTGGCTATCAACATTAGAGCACATTTTCTCATTTTGGAAGCTTTCAAGAACCTCATGATTCTTCACATTTTGAGGTGCCTCATTAGGCTTGCTTCCAAGGATACCTGCACAAATTTTCAAACAACTAGAGAAAGTAAAGTTACATGAGTTAGGAGAAAAATGTGACAACCCTCTCACAGCACTCCACCCAACCTCTCCTTTTTCCACTCTAGAGTTGTCACTTTTCACACCCTTACTCCTCTCAATCTTTTGTCTCTCAATTTTATGGGAGTTAGGGCAAGTGCCAAGGATTCCTTTAGAAGGGTTAGAAGATCCCTTCAAGTTCAACTTCCATTTTGGTGCACAAGGAGTGGGTGTTTTTACTTCCATGTGCAACTCCTTAGTGCCAACCTTACAAGGAGTATCTTGTTTTTCTTCCAAGGGTAACTCCTTATGCGTATCTTCATGATGAATAACTTGCCTCTTTTGTACCATAGACGTAATCTTTTCAAACATCAGCAAGAAATCATCAAAATCTTCCCTCAACGTTGTAAAAGATTCTCTTAACTCTACTACTTCATGGCTTAGTGTTCCTCCCCCTCTACCTTCAACCTCATCAGAAACATTGGAACTAGGATGAGAAGAATAAGTTAGCATATTTTGAGAAGTAGGGAATGTACTTCTTCTATGGTCCACACGATGGCTTTGAAATGGTCCCACCCAAACATCTATGCCTTCTTTCTTACGATAGGAAGTAGCACAAGACGAGGTAGTAAGCTCAACCTCACAACTTCCATTTCTATTAATATTCTTCTCAAAGGATTCATAAGACCTATGAGAGAAAGAATTGTACCTCACATCACCATCATAACCATGGTGCATAGCATGAGAACCTTCATCTCCACAATGATATACACCATAAGGTTCTTCCATCCCTTCAACATCATCACAAGAGTCATAAGTTCCATTCATCTCAAAATCATCTCCGGAGTAGTAGTTCTCACCACCATGTTGTTCATTATCCCATGGACCATCATATCCCTCATAAGAATCACCATCCTAAACAAGAGCCAGTTCTCACCACCATGTTGTTCATTATCCCATGGACCATCATATCCCTCATAAGAATCACCATCATAAACAAGAGCCCCATTACCATGCTCGTAAGGACCATCATAGCCCTCACAAAACTCATTTTCACCGTTCTCATAGCTCATATTGCTACAAGCGTATTCACCAATATCATCTCCACAATATTCGGAAGTTACGGATGACATTCTTCCTTGTAATCACCTTGGGTACCTACAAAACTTAGCAAACAAGGTTAGTGGCAAAATTCCTCACACCTCTCTTATTTGATCTCACACTCACCTTCCTAAAGTGTCTTCCCAAAGTTGATAGAGAACTACCTTTGCCCAATCAAATCACAAGATCACTATTTTTTTGTGGTGGAGTGGATTCTTGTGACTCTTGAAAGAAGGATGACTCAAAAATCTGAAGGACTTGAATCAAGAAGGTTATCAACGAATTAAGATGACAAAAGTAAAAGAAAGAAGTACCAAAAAATTCGGACTCAAAATAAACCAAGTAACAAAAGTAGAAGAATTACTTCTTGTTACTTAATTTGAAGGATCAAAGAAAAGATTTGATGATTAGAAACTAGTTAAAAGTAATTAAAGATGTTAATTAATTGTTAAATAGTTGAAGAATAGAAGAAAAAAAGAGTGTGGAAGAAGAAGAAGTGAATTTGGACACTTAGAAAAACTTTTAAGCCTTAAAGAAGTTCTTCACTTGTAAGGCTTTGATTGGATAATTTAATGATTAAAACTAGTTAACAAGTAATTAAAGATGTTAATTAGTTGTTAAATAGTTGAGGAATTGAAGGAAAAAAGTATAGAAAAAGAATCAAGAAGTTTGGACACTTAGAAAAAAAATTTAGGTCCAAAAAACTTCCCATACTTAGAATATTTTTGGGGTCTTAAGCAAAAACCTGCACATTTTCCTCTCTGAATCTGAGCCACACGCGCCACGTGGCGCGTCTGGGATGGCCTGGCAGTGAGTTGCTGTTGTGGCACTGAAGTGGCTGCCGTGTTGGCAGCTGATTGCTGACGTGGCAGTCCACGTAGATTATTATTATTATTTTTTTTTTTTGAAATTCAATTTTTTATTTTTATTTTTAAAATTTCGAATTTCCTTTTTTATTTTTTTATTTTTTTTATTTTCAAAATTCCACTAATAGACCCCAAAAAAACACATTTGACCAACTTTGACTTGAAAAGTTGGATCAAATGTACTTTGTTCTTTCTTCTTCTTCAAAAACAACTTGAAGACACCAAGAACACATAGAACACCAAGAACACACACTAAACCCCAATACACTCAAATCAACTTGAAATTGCTCAAAATTTAGGATTTTCTTCCCTTCAACTAAGAGAACAAAGCCCACTAATTATTAACCTCCAAATTTCGCCTCAATCAAAAGACCCACTTTCAAAATTTGAAAAGTTTGAAAAGCTTGAAACCCTTCAATGGTAACTTCACTTCTACAATTTCAAATTGAACAAAAATTGAAACCTAGACTCAAAAAACACTAGAGAACAAGGATCCAGTGTCAAAAACAACAAATCAAAACAAAAAAATATTCATATTTTTTTTAAAAAAAAACCAAGACTAGATTTGTTCTTACAAATCTAAACCTAGGCTCTGATACCAAATGATAAGGGTTTCAATTGGAGATGAAACCAATTGAAATCAAATGCGGAATGAAACAACACAAAAGTAAGATAGATGAGAAATAAGAGATGAGAAGAGAAGAAAGAAAGACAATTGAATAAACAATCAACCAAGGAAGAAGAGAAACTTGAATTCGAAAAAAACAACTTAAATTGAAAACCACAAATGAGCAATCTCAAGTGAAATCAAGGTTAAAGAAGTCCTAAATCAACAATGAGAATCCACCCATCACTAATCTAGATTAAGCTACACTAAACTAGGCTATCCTAAAGGGATTTCACCCTTAAACTACACTCTTGAAAGAGTTTGTTCATTTCACATTCAAAATTCATATAGTCTAAGTCTTCCAAAATAAAAGAGGCTACTATTTATACTAATAAAAATAAAAAGACACTTATTGGACAATGTTACCCTTAATAAGGTAAGGGCCTTGTTTGGTTGACTTCTTTTGTGAATTCTTGAAAACAAAATAAAGAAGACACTTCTTTTACAATTTTACCCTTAATGAGGTAAGGGTCTTGTTTGGTTGACTTCTTTTGTGAATTCTTGAAAACAAAATAAAGAAGACACTTCTTTTACAATTTTACCCTTAATGAGGTAAGGGTCTTGTTTGGTTGACTTCTTTTGTGAATTCTGAAAATAAAATAAAGAAGACACTTCTTTGACAATTTTACCCTTAATGAGTGAGGTAAGAGCCTTGTTTGGTTGTCTTCTTTTGTGAATTCTTGAAATTATGAGATGACTATTTAAACAAATGGCCTCTTTCTTCTTTCTCTTTACTTACTCTTTACTTAGATGGACCTTCCACACATTGTACTTCTTAATTTTGTGTCCATCAAGCTCCTCTAATGCTTTTTACGCGATCCATGCTATCCATGTTGTTATCACAAAGCCAGCAGCCCAACAAGCAAGTAACCTCAAAATGGAGCACAACCCAAAGATACACCATTCATAATGAGCATCATACAAAAGGAGGAAAACTTCATATCCAAAAGCATGGTCAATGCAATCCTAAGGAAATAGTACATCTATCAACCCATATGCATGACAATATCATATCTAGTTATGTTCAAAGAGGAACTACCTTCTTCTAGTCATAAGATGCTCAACATACTATCACAAAGCTCAAATGCAAGTTTCCACCTTTAAATGACATACATTCAAGGAGAAATTTCTCAACTCCTTATTAGAACATGCTCAAAACCCATCATATTATAAAAATATAGGAGAAACTACCTTCTCCAACATAAGCAAGTTCAACATGTCATTTCATCAAGGTCAAACATAAGCATGTTCATTAACTATCTCATGAAGTCAAAATATGCACTCATCGTATACAATGCAATTCAACATGAGGAACATATAAGTCATGAAGACTCACTTACTGTAAAACATGCATTCTCACAAGACGTGCACAACATAAGGAGAATCATGCAAAAACTCATACAATGCACATAACTCCCAAAACACATAAACTCAAGAGGAACTAATTCACCTCAACATATTTCATTTCATTGGAGGAATTTCCTTCTCCAACTCAAATCATGTTTATCATAACAACTTTAGCCAACTATGGAATTTCTTCTTAAAATCACTTTTAGGCAATTTCACCCATACCCACATGAAGTACATAAGCTATTCACTCTAAATGCACATATACATGAGGAACATAAGACAAGAAAACTCATTTTATCATAAAACATGAATTCTCAAGAACATACTTATCATAAGGAAATCATGAAAATATATAAGTCACACATGACTCCTAAAGCATAACATAAGCCCACCTAGGAACCCTTGGTCTCAAGCTAGAATAGGAATGGAAGAAAGAGATGAGGACATCGGGATTTCAACAATTCATACTTTCTAAGCACACCATCCCCTCCTTAGGAGGAAAACTCTTTGTAAAATCCTCAAGTAATACTCCTTCCAAGCAAAACCAAAGACATGACCAAGCTCACATTTGTCATCTTTGCAAAAGTCTATGGTTTCCAACAACTAGCAATACCATCCTCACATGACACAACAAGTACCAAATCCAAAAAGGAGACATTTGTACTTATTTGCCATCTTAATCAATAGGTGATAACTAATGCACATTCAAGAGACCCATATTCTTTCTAACCACCAATATCAGAGCACCCCATAAAGAGATACTTCATGGTTTAGCAACTCTCCTTAGTTGCTCTTCCCATTCCTTGACTCCCTTGGAACTATTCCATAAGAAGGAATGGAGGAAAAAGTTGTATATCCGGCCTAAGGTCAATACCAACTAAAAGTCTATTTCTCTCTTGGGAGGAATACCGGCACGCTATAGGGAAAGACTTCTGGAAACTCATTCACTACCGGCACCCACTCTAGAAAAAGGGGTATTGGATTCAACATCCTTCACCCTAATACTAGGTTCATAAGGAAAAATCGGGACCTAACCATCCGGATCCTATCATCAATAAAGACATACTATACAGACAACCAATCCATACTAAGGGTCACATCCGAACCTAACATGTCAAGTCCCACAATCTCAACAAGGTAGACTTTAGGGAACAAGGTAAAAGGGAAATCTTACATAAACCCTCTTTCAAACTAAATCATTAACCGGGTTAAAAACCAAAAAAGTTCCTATTAACTCACCCGGCGAACATCAAACCTCCCAGTCTCATAATCTAGCATACAAGATAAGGTATTATCGGATGACAACATAGCACTTACACTTTCATGAAATTACCAACATACTGCTACCTTCATCCAAAGAGTCTTCTAAGTCAATCCTAGTAGTATCCCTTTCTAAGGCCCTTACTAGGATATCACTCAAAGTTTTATATGAGTCTACTTCACCGGGTCTAAGTTTCTCAAGTCACTACACCTCATAAGGGGAGATTTCAAGCAAACCTAACTCATGAACATCAAGGATACTCAACGACCTTGTTCTTTAAGCACATTATTCCCCACATCTTTCAACATACTACAAAGATCATCATGACTTTCTATCAACATTACCTATATCCATAAGGCAATTCCATCTATACCTTAGGACTCCATCCATATTCACCATCAAGTCTTACCAAGTCATATTTCCATAATTACCATCACCTCTAATCCTTTTCTCCCTCAATCATAGAAGCATTCCCTTCTTGGGGGATTTGACCCCCCTTCATTTATTGTGATATCCCGTGCTCTTCTCCGAGGTGGCATCTTTCTCCCAGTAACTTTCGGTCTAGCCATGTTTGCAAAGAATTGAGAAAAAGTTATAAAATATTCAAACAAAAGCACAGAAAATCAGTTGCAGACAAGCTTGCCGAACGGATCGGCGAGTCACCGAATCGCTTTGGCGAGCTGGATCGGGCTCGCCGAAAGGATTGGCTCTAAAATTTTGGTAATTCGGCTATGGACAGGGCCTTTCGGCGAGCAAGGGCTAGCCCGCCGAAAGTTATAGTATTAAAAAGGTTTAGGGGTACAAATAAAAGGCTATCAAGAAATCTTTTGGCAAGTCGCCGAGTGCCTTCGGTGACCTCAAGCTTCTCGCCGAAAGTTACAGAGTCAAACAAGTATATCATGAAATTAAAGGCGAGATGGGGGACTTCAACGAACTGCCGAGTGGTTCGGCGAGCTCGACCCAGCTACACAATAAACACACCATTATTCTAAACTTAAAAAGAAAGAAAATAAAACTTGGGTTGCCTCCCAGGCAGTGCCTTAGTTAACGTCGTGGCATGACACAAGTCCTTACTCAATCCTTATTCTTGGGGTTGGCCGTAGTGTCAGTAGGAAAACCCTCTTTAAACTGTGAGTAAAGACACAACAACACTTGGTCTATTTGGGTGTCTTGCAGCTGAATAATCATGGAATGAGAGGTTATCATCTGATTAATCATTAAGACATTCTCTTTCAGTCCATTCAACACTCTATCTTATTTTTCGATTTTGTGTAGAATAAGTGAGAAAGTCTTTTCATTTTGTTCACTCTCCTTCTGCTTCATCTTTTGATACTCGTGATGAGGAAGGAACTTGTCCTTCTTTTTGGACCTTGCCTCTAACTCCATAACTTTCTTGGACAAGACATCCAGCTGCGTCAACGATGTTGCCCATTCTCGGTCTTTCTCTGTTTGCTTGTTGGTTTTAACCATGCCATCAAAGAGTTGTGCTACTAGTTCATAGGGTTGTTGTATCAAACAACCTGCAAAAAGTGTATCAGCATCGATTCTATTTTCGGGACCAAGACCTCTATAGAAGCATTCCAGTAGCAATATTTTATCTGGCATTCCATGAGTTGGGCACTCCTGTAGTATTTCTTTAAATCTCGGCCACATCTCATGGATAGTCTCACCCCCCAATTGCTTGAACATTAGGAGGTTATCTCTAAGATTTAATAGTTTCAAAAGGGGATGGTCCATTTGGTAACCATTGTCACCATTCACACTCATTCTTCCTGTTGTAACACACAAACAAGCAAAACAAAACTAAAACTAAAGTAAGTATCACTATAACTAACAAGAACAAAATTCAACTTAACTAAAAATTCTCAAATAACACCACTCCCCGATAGCGGCGCCATTTTGATTGAATAACGCTATCAAAGACACTTCATCTGATACTAAGCGTCAACGATCGTTGTGTAGTAATATAACCCAACTAGTGAGTTGGGGTCGAGTCCCAAGGGAGTGGTACATAGATGAGAATTAATAGGCAAGTAAAGATATGCTCCAATCATTCATAGCTAAAAACATTTACGAATAGTAACATAATTTAAGTCAAGGGTGAAACAAGTGTCAAATATCAAAGGGGGTTTGTATTATCAACCAAAACAAAAAATAACACAAAAATGTGAATATGGAGATGGGTTCTTGGAATGTGATTGGATTATAGGGTAAGGTAAACAACCGGGTAATTGAAATTAATAGTAAATAGCTGTAAATCGGTGAATAAGCTAGACTTTAGCAGGGATAAACTTTCTCTTGAACAATTTATCCCGAATGAAATTGGTTTCTCTCGAACACCAATAAGTAGCAATTAAGACCAGCCTCGCCTTAGTCCATTCACTCTCTCGAGCTGAATGTGTGAAAAAAGGTTTAGGATTCACTCTCTCGAGCTAAACCCATGACAAGCCAATACCCACAGACCATCGAATTAGTAATTTTGGTTTTGAAACCTCTCTCGAGCAAGCCAAAAACATGAAGTTAAGATTGTATTTGCAACTACAACCCCATTAAATTCAACCACAATTACTGACTAAAATCACCTTTAAACAACAAATAAACTATTAACTAACAATACCCAGCAGTTAAATCAACCCATAATCACATAATCACACCCCAAGAATTGGGGTTTTAGCTAGAAATAGTTAAAAGGTAACAACCATTACCAAGTTGTGTTTCCATCAACTAGGTAGGATTGATCTAGTATTTACAAAGGTCTAAGATGAAAGAATCTTCAACACCCACTTCCAATTTCTTAGAAATGGAAATCTTCCAATTTTCAAAGCTAAGGAAAATGTCTCCAAAACTCAATTCTCAACTCTCAACTTGAAAACTGAATAATAATACTGATAAAACTAAAATTGCATACTAAACTAAAAATTCAAACAAGTATTTATAATTGTCAAAAAGTGTGCTATGAAGGATCAGTCGGCACAATAAGTCGGGATCACCGATCCACTTGACGATCCACCCTTTGGTCATTTGTATCACCATTTTGCTTTTGCCTTCAGCATCCTTGAGCTCCTGGAACTTTGGGCGATAAGGAACTGCATCACGAAACTATTCGGTGACTCGCCGACTGCTCCTTTCTATCGCTAACTTGATTTTCTCCTTTAGGGCTTGGCACACTAGAACATTAGGCGAGACCAAGGCCATTCGGTGACTCGCCCAATGGTTTAGGCGATCCTCAGGCCTTCTTTTCTTCATTCTTCAGCTGCCTTGTTCTTTTTTTCTCAATAGTGTCCATGCTTTGTCCCTAAGTCCAAATACCTGAAATTCAAGGATTTACATCAGTTATTGAGACAAAGTATGCATTCGAGGACACTAAATCTATCAAAATAAATCCCTAAATGAGTCCAAATCGTGGACTCATCAACAATTTATAAAGAAATGATTGAAAATAAAGTAATGAAAATGATGGGTGATGAAGTTTGAAAAATGTAAAGTGCTTATGTAATACACCAGAAACTTTTTGAGGTAAGACTCGAACCATCCTTCATTGTGAGTAGGATTTTGTCGGGGAATTAAAAATTTTCTTAAGTATTAAGGTCATTAAATGTATCAGTGTAACATCCCTCCTTAGAAATAACTAGAATTAGAAAGAAACTATTTTTGGAAATAGTAAATTTGGAAATTTTGGGAAGTTATGCTAAGTATGAGTTTTGGGTCAACTTCAAACGATTATAATGTTCAGTACATGATGAGTTAGGTGGATCATAAGATATCAAATGAAAGGACTTGGAATCCTCTTTCCAACGCCACCAAGTTTGCTAATTTTAGAGCTTGTATGAGGGAGATATGCCCATTTGAAGTCAGACTGTCCAGTTAAGGAAAGTTACCCGAAAATATGAATGGTAATTTGGTCTTTTCCTTACCCAATTAGCTTAAAACGAATTTTAGTAATATTTTGGGGACAAATATGATTTGGGTCAGTTTTCATAAATCCAAATATTCTTAGGGTCTTAGAAGAGAGTTCATTCAAGTCATTCCTCAGTTCTTTTAAAGTTTTGGGTCAACTTCAAACAACCATAACTTTTAGCACATGATGAGTTAGGTGACCCATCAGATATCAAACGAAAGGTCTTGGAATCCTCTTTCCAACGCCGACAATTTTGATAATTTTAGAGCTCGTATGAGGAAGATATGACCATTTGAAGTTGGACTGTCCAAATAAGGAAAGTTACCCTAAAATATGAGGGGTATTTTGGTCCTTTCCTTACCCAATCGGATTTAAACATTTGTAATAAAGTTTTAGGAGCCTAAACTGATTAGAATTAGTTTTAGTTACTCCTAAAATACACATAGGGTTTTTAGAGGAGTTCAAGAAGAGAAAAGAGGAGAAGTTCAAAGCGTTCGTCAAGGTTCTTGAGTTTTGTTGCGGATTTTCGCCATGGGTTTGATCCCTAAGAGGTATGTAAGCTTCAATAGTGTTGGGTTTGTTCACCCACACACCAATCATGAGTTTCTTTTACGAATTTCATCCATGAGATTGTGTATGTTAGTAATCTTGTTGAGTTCTTGAAGTTTTGTGCTTTGTTTCTTGATAATGAAGTTCTTGTTGAGTTCTTGAGGTGAGAGTTGCGAATGAGTGTTGTTCTTAATGGGTTTTTGGTGTAGAATTCGCTGTAATTAGGTTGGGTTTAAGGATCTAAAAAGAGTTTGGAGGAAATCATTCGAGTTTAGACGAGGTAGGGCTGGAAAAAATTGAAAAAAAGTTCGTCGGGTTCGTCTGAAATGTGGCTGGGCTGGCGCGCCTTTGTTGTGCCTGAGGGGCAGGCGGCCTGCACCTGCAGTGTGCCCCAGACCAGCCTCAGTCAACTGATGACTGGCGCGGTGCGCCCACTGCTGCGCTAGGGACGTAAGGTCCTTTCCGCCTCCGTTTTTCATTTCGTATTCGATCTTTCAAAACATGTCTTTGCTCTCTTAGTGATTTTTACTATCCAACCTATATCCATTCATCAAGAAATCCTATATATTAAGTCACGATCCTTGAGTTCATAATTCAAATTCAAGGAAGAGTTAAGAGTAGAATTTAAGAAAGTCTTTGAGTTAAATTGTGAATCTTTCGAAATCAACTATCGATTTGAGTTCTTTCCCTTATGATTCTAACCACTCTAAACTACTTCCAAACACCTAGAAATCATTCATAACAAGAATCATAACCTTGAATTCATTATTCAAATTGAAGGTACAGTTAAGAGTTAAGCCTTCAGATTTCTTTTGAACATTTTGAGAAAGTCCCTTTGAGTCTTTTTGAGGAGCCTTATACAAATTCAAATAACTTGTTTCAAAACTCGAGCAAGTGAGTATAAGAATGAGGAGAATGTATTCATGAGTCTATATTATCATCACCGGATCCTTCATATCATGAATCATAACTCTTGGATTCATAATTCAAATTCAAGAGAGAGTTAAGAGTAGAGTTCAAGAAATCTTTGAGTTCAATTGTGAATCCATTGAGATCAACTATTGATTTGAACTAAGTTTTGAGGAAGTAAGAATGAGAATGAGAAGAGTTGTATACAGAAGTTCCATATTGTTATTTAGACCCTCGAGTGGAGTCGTTCATGTCCATAAATTCCGCATGAATTTGATAAATTGAGCATTTTTGAGAGGAGTAGTATCATGAAGTCCTCGAGTTGAGTTGTTCATGTCCATAATTCCGCGTGAACCCTCTAAGTTTAGTATTCTTGAAATTAGTAGTATCATTGAAGTTCTTGAGTTCAGAGTTGTTGGGTTCCGAGTATTGAGTTCTATCTATGGTTATTGAAAACCTTGAATTGAGTTGTACACGTCCATAATTCGGAATGAACCCTATTTTGAGAAGTCTTTTACAAATTTTTCTAAACTTGTTTTATGACTTGAGAAGTTGTGATTGAGGAAGAGTAGGGTTGAGTTTATTTTTTTAAAATGATATATGGGAACTATGTATTCCCAAGAGTAAATATTTTCACATTTAAATGAGTAGCAAACTAAGATTTCCAAAAGAGTTTTAAGCAGTTGAGTAGTATCTCTTTTTAGAGAAAATTTTTGAGTAATAATCTCAATCCACAGAAAGAGTTATGTTTTTAAACATATGAGCTAGTTATATTTTGAGAGTAGTATTGAGCACCGATATGGAGGAGAGTTCAGAAAACTCACAGCCCCCATAAACTATGTAGCCAATGTGGGTAGATAGGGTCTTGTTAGATTATTCCTTATTGCTTTTAAGCATAGACTAGTGGATTCACTTAGTTGAGGAGTTCTATACCCCGACAAGGTATAAGATTGTTTTGACAGCTTGGGTGAGACATTGTATCATCACATAGCTCATAGTGATGGTTGTCGATTAGAGAATCTCTCAAATACAGTTTATTTTGTAGTTTTACATACAACTGAGATATTATTGTATTTATCAATACATTGTGTCGTTATCTACTGTTTTAAATGCTTTATATAAATTGTATCGTTATTATTGTTTTATTTCTGCATTGAGTCAAGTATCCATGAGTTGAGTAGGGCCGATGATGAGTATGTTTCCTTTTTATCAGTTCAAGATTGCAAGTTATGTTCACTATTCCTCTTACATGCTCGTACATTCAATGTACTGATGCCATTTGGCCTGCATCATTTCATGATGCAGATACAGGTAATTAGAGTCATCAACAGGAGCATCGCTGATACCACATGCAGTTTTAGTTAGCTATGGTGACCCTCCTTGCTTCCGGAGGAGATAATTTACTTTCATTTTTGTCAGGATGTCGTGGGTCATGTTCCGACTTCTATATTTGTCATTTAGAGGCTTCATAGATAAACAGTAGAGTTTGAGAAGTTTGTTCATTTATTTTATTAAATGTTTTAAAGACTTGAGTTGCCTATTTTTGGCTATTTGAATATTCTATTATATTCAGAGTTTATCATTTGAGTTAAAGCTTTGTATCTAATTTTATCTATTTTATTCAGGTTTAAACTTAGTATGCTTGAGTTAGTCTTTTGCTTTTAGTCAGCCAGGATGAGGGTTCTCTTGGGGACCAACAATGGTTCTCTAGTACCGGCCACGTCTAGGGTGTAGACTCGGGTCGTGACAAACTTGGTATCATAGCACATAGTTCAAGTGTCCTAGGGTGTCTATGAAGCCTTGTTAAGTAGGATATTATTTATGGTTGAGGGCCCCACTTCTATAAATGAGGGACTACAGAAATTTAAGAAAAGTTTCCCTTCTTTCATACTCTAAATTGTGCAATAGAGCTATGTCATAGAGATTTATTCATACTCGTGCATTTCTCAGATCCATTTGACCTACCCCTCATACTAAAGGTGGTTGAAAATTAAAGCCCAAGATACTTATGGATAAGTTATTCTTGAGGAAGTCATGAGACTGTAGAGAGACTTGAGAAGAGCCTATGAGTGAGTTAACTTTTGAGACTCAAAAGAATGCGCTCATATTTATATGAATCGTGCGTTTTAGCTAAAAGCGAGTTGTACTCTTTTCTCTAAGCCTTGTTTCAGCTGAGACCTTTAAGAGGATGGTATGCTTAGAGCTTGGGAATATCTTCACCGTAAAAGATAGTATGAACTATGAGATTATGAGCAGTAGTAGTAAAGAATGCCCGTAAGTCAAGAGAAAAGTATGCATAAGTTTAGTAATTTAAGGGAAAGAGATAGTTATGAGGTAGATAATGTTATAGCAATTGTGCACCTAGTCAGTTATAAGTGATGAGATCCTTTATTAGTCAAGTAAGGAATAGTAATGTTGCAGAAGAGTTCTTGATAAGAGGAATAGTTATTAGCCATGATGAGATAGAGTATATTTCTAACCAAAATAGAGTTGATGTCGATGTGTCATAGTGTTAGAGAAGACAAAATGTATGTGTGGAATTAGAAAGTAGAATATTCATGAGGTAATAGACCGAAGCTAGGTTTATGAACTTTGAAGGCGGGAGCCCCATAGTATTCAGAGGATGATAGAACTTTTGAGAGATAATGCACAGAAAGTGAGGAAGTAGTACTTAAGTTGCGGAGTGGAAATGAGAGGTAAGGATTGGCTACTTGTCATGAATGAGTGTTTCTAAAAATGTGCATAGTAGCGGTGAGTTAGTATAGTAGGCGAGCAATCATATTGATATTCGGGTTTAGCAATAAAATATTAATGTTGAATTTGAGATGAGTGTCATGATAAAAAAAAAGAATGGCAACATGAGGGTGATGATGTTAGTCTTGAGATTTATTCTAGAAGACTTAACATAGAGCAAGTGAAAAATTGAGGTGATTAGTTGCAATAAATATGAGTTGTATAAGTGAGATACCCTAACCTTTAGATAAGCATAGTGAAGTGTGGCTAACTCACAAGAGTAACAAGAGTATTAAGAGTTGTACCGAGAGGGTATGTAATCAGAAGAGGTTAAGGGAAACACCTTAGAAAGAGGTCTTAGTACCTGCTTATGGAGAGTTCGGTAGCCATGAGATAAGCTTCTCCTGAGTGTTAGAGTCAAAGAGGATGTAGAACTGTTAAAGATGATGGAATAGGTCCATAGATTTCAAGTTTTAGCTTTAGACCTAAGGCGGAGATGACAAGATGAGAAATCAAGTCAAGTGTTCGAGAATAAGACAATAATGAATTCCAAAGAGTATGGGGGATATCTTATCAGAGGACATTTTAGTAATGGAGTGAAGTTAGAAAGAGAGGGTTAATGATCCTATCGTGATAATGATGGTGTGATAATTTAGTCTAAGGTTATTAATGAGGAGGAAGAAGATGATGAGGTTTTGCTATGAGAAATAGCTAAATGAGAGCCCTTAGTTGGTTCCGAATAGTAATGTGGACAAATTCTAGTTGGTATGGCAGAGATGATAAGAGTAACCCCGTTCCATACCCAATCCAGCCGTCATACGATGACGAATGATCCCAAGGGAGAGATATTGTAACACCCCATAAATTTTGTTTAGCTAAGACTAGAACCATCCTTCGTTGTGAGTAGGATTTTTCCAAGGAATTTAAAATTTTCTTACGTGTTAAGGTCACTAGATGTATCACTGTAACATCCCTCCTTAGAAAGAACTAGAATTAGAAAGATACTATTTTTGGAAAGAGAAAATTTGGAAATTTTGGCAAGTTATGCTAAGTATGAGTTTTGGGTCAACTTCAAACGATTATAACTTTCAGTACAAGATGAGTTAGGTGGCACATAAGATATCAAATGAAAGGTCTTGGAATCCTCTTTTCAACGCTACGAAATTCGCTAATTTTCGAGCTTGTATGAGGGAGATATGCCCGTTTGAAGTCAAGTTGTCCAGTTAAGGAAAGTTACCCAAAAATATGAAGGGTATTTTTGTCTTTTCCTTACCCCAATCATCTTAAAACGAATTTTAGTAATATTTTGGGGACAAATCTGATTTGTGTCAGTTTTCATAAATCAAAACACGCTTAGGGATTTAGAAGAGACTTCATTCAAGTCATTCCTAAGTTCTTTTAAAGTTTTGGGTCAACTTCAAACGATCATAACTTTTAGCACAGGATGAGTAATGAGACCCATAAGTTATCAAATGAAAGATCTTGGAATCCTCTTTCCAACTCCACTGAGTTTGCTTATTTTCGAGGTCGTATGAGGGAGATATGCCTGTTTGAAGTCAGGCTAACCAACTAAGGAAAGTTACCCAAAAATATGAGGGGTATTTTGGTCCTTTCCTTACCCAATCGGATTTAAACATTTTTAGTAAGGTTTTAGAAGTCTAAACTGATTAGAATCAGTTTTAGTTATTCCTAAAATACGCTTAGGGTTTTTAGAGGATCTCAAGAAGAGAAAAGAGGAGAAAAGAGGAGAGGTTAAAGCCGTTCGTCGAGATTCTTAAGTTTTGTTGCAGATTTTCGCCATGGGTTTGATCTCTAAGAGGTATGTAAGCTTCCAACGTATTGGGTTTGTTCGCCCACACGCCAATCATGAGTTTCTTTTACGAATTTCATCGATGAGATTGAGTATGTTGATACTCTTGTTGAGTTCTTGAAGTTTTGTGCTTCGTTTCTTGATAATGAAGTTCTTGTTGAGTTCTTGAGGTGAGAGTTGAGAATCAGTGTTGTTCTTGGTGTGTTTTCGGTGTAGAATTCGTTGTAATTAGGTTGGGTTTAAGGATCCAAAAAGAGTTTGGAGGAAATCATTCGAGTTTAGACGAGGTAAAGCGAGAAAAAGTTGAAGAAAAGTTTGTCGGGTTCGTCTGGAATGTTGTTGGGGCGACGCGCCCTTGTTGTGCCTGAGGGGCTGGCGCCCTGCGTTTGCAGTGCGCCCCAGACCAGGCTCTGTGAACTGATGGCTGGTGCGGTGCACCACTACTGCGCCAGGGACGCCAGGTCCTTTCCGCCTCCGTTCTTCATTCCGTATTCAATATTTCAAAATATGTCTTCGTTCTCTTAGTGATTTTTACTATCCAACCTACATCCACTCATCAAGAAATCCTATATATCATATCATGATCCATTAATTCATAATTGAAATTCAAGGAAAAGTTAAGAGTACAGTTCAAGAAAGTCTTTGAATTAAATTTTGAATCCTTCGAGATCAACTATAGATTTGAGTTCTTTAAAAGGGTTTCTTCAATCCCTTATGATTCTAACTACTCTAAACTACTTCTAAACACCTAGAAATCATTCGTAACCTAACTCATAACCTTGAATTCATAATTCAAATTCAAATTCAAGGTAGAGTCAGTAGTTAAGCCTTGAAAGTTCTTTCAAACATTTTGAGAAAGTCCCTTTGAGTCTTTTTGAGGTGTCTTCTACAAATTCAAATAACTTGTTTCAAAACTCGAGCAAGTGATTGTAAGAATGAGAAGAATGCATTCATGAGTCTACATTATCATTACGAGATCATTCATATCATGAATCATAACTCTTGAATTCATAATTCAAACTCAAGAGAGAGTTAAGAGTAGAGTTCAAGAAAGTCTTTGAGTTCAATTGTGAATCCTTTGAGATCAGCTATCGATTTGAACTAAGTATTGAGGAAGTAAGTATGAGAATGAGAAGAGTTGTATATAGGAATTCCATATTGTTATTTAGACCCTCGAGTCTAGTCGTTCATGCCCATAAATTCCGCATGAACTTCATAAATTGAGCCTCTTTGAGATGAGTAGTATCATGAAGTCCTTGATGTAACATCCGACAATTTGAAATAGTTTTGAAGAGGCTTAGAATTGGAAACTTTCATTTTTGGAAAGGATTTGAAAATCTGGAAATTTTGGCTAAGTATGGGAAAATGTGAATTTTTGGCCAACTTTGAACAGCCATAAATTCTAGCTCAGAATTATTTAAGTGGATTTCCAGTCATTGTTGCAAAGTTCGTGGAACTATCTTTCCAACGCCACCGAGTTTGCTCAATTCCGAGTTCGTATGAGCGAGTTATG
>NW_006239098.1:423483-423685 GCF_000226075.1 Solanum tuberosum | reverse complement strand
TTTTTGATCATTTTTATTCCATTTCAAAGGAGTGAAAGTAAGGGTTTGAGAGAAGAAGAAGAGAAGAAGAGGAGAATAAGAAGAGAAAGAAGAGATCAAGCAAGTCTCCGTTGTGGAAATCGTCGGGGGTGATCCCTTTGAGGTATGTGAGTTCTTAGTGTGGTTGGTTCTTTCCTCCACATGTCAAACTCATTTTTATTAT
>NW_006239098.1:406039-422059 GCF_000226075.1 Solanum tuberosum | reverse complement strand
GATCAGCATTCAGCACGCCGTTGATCCAGTTGAGCACCCCAGAGTCAGTGTGAGCCTCCTTGCTTCCGGAGGGCTCAGTTATTTTGTTCTCTTAGTTTTGTTTTATTAGGGTGTTGCGGGGTCTGTCCCAACATCCATCTCAGTATTTTAGAGGCTAGACAGTCAGTCAGTCAGTTAGTTTTGAGTCTCTCATACATGTATATGTATAGATATGTAAATATTCTATTTTGAGACTCGAGTTGCCTTTTGGGCCAGAATTTTATCGGTTAAGTTGTTTATGTCTTTGCATGACATTGAGTTATTCTGTTGAGTCAGGTTTACGCTGAGATAAGAAAGCCAGGCCAAGGGTTCGCTTGGGGCCAGCAATGGTCTCCGAGTGCCGGTCCCGCCCGGGGTGTAGGCTCGGGGCGTGACACTTGAGTTGAGTTATTCATGCCCATAATTCTGCATAAATCCTCTAAGTTGAGACTTCTTGAAATGAGTAGTATCATTGAAGTTCTTGAGTTCTGAGTTGCTGAGTTTCGAGTATTGAGTCTATCTATGGTTATTGAAAACCTTGTATTGAGTCATTCACGTCAATAATTCGGCATGAACCCTATATTGGGAAGTCTTTTACAATTTTTTCTAAACTTGTTTTAAGACTTGAGCATTTGAGTTTGAGGAAGAGTAGAGTTGAGTTCATTTTCTTTAAAAGGATATATGGGAACTAAGTATTCCCAAGAGTAAATGTTTTCACATTTAAATGAAGAGAAAACTGAGATTTCCAAAAGAGTTGTGAGCAGTTGAGTAGCATCTCTTTTTAGAGAAATATTTTGAGTAAGAATATCAAACCACAGAAAGAGTTATGTTTTTAAACATATGAGCTAGTTATATTTTGGGAGTAGTATTGAGCACCGATATAGGGAGAGTTTAGACAACTCAAAACCCCCATAAATAATGTAGCCAACGTGGATAGAAAGGGTCATACTTTTTATATGATTCTTTATTGCTTTTAAGCATAGACTAGGGGATCAATTAGTTAAGGAGTTCTATACCCCGGCAAGGTATAGGACAACTTTGATAGCGTGGGCGAGACGTTGTATCATCACATAGCTCATAGTGATGGTTGTCGGTTAGAGAATCTCCTAAACATAGTTTATTTTGTATTTTTACATACAACTGAGATATTATTGTATTTTTCAATACATTGAGTCATTATCTACTATTTTAAATGCTTTATATAAACTTCATCTTTATTGTTGTTTTATTTTTGCATTGATTTGAGTAGAACCGAGATGAGTATGTTTCCTTTTTATCCGTTCAAGCTTGTAGGGTATGTTCAGTGTTCCCCTTACATGCTCGTACATTCTATGTACTAATGCCATTTGGCCTGCATCATTTCATGATGCAGATTCAGGTAACTAGGGTCATCAACAGGAGTTTTGATTATACCACATGCAGTTCGAGTTAGCTATGGCGAGCCTTCTTACTTTCAAAGGATTTCATTTACTTTCAGTTTTGTCAAGATGTCGTGGGTCTTGTCCCGATTTCCATCTTTGTCATTTAGAGGCTTCATAGATAGACAGTAGAGTTTGAGAAATCTATTCATTTATTTTATTAAATGTTTTAAAGACTTGAGGTGCCTATGTAAGGCTAGTTGAATATTCTATTATATTTAGAGTTAATCATTTGAGTTAAAGCTTTGTATCTGAGTTTATTGATTTTATTCAGTTTTAAGCTTTGTATGCTTAAGTTAGTCTTCTGCTTGTAGTCAGATAGGATGAGGGTTCACTTGGGGACCAGCAATGGTTCTCGAGTGCCGACCACGCCCAAGGTGTAGACTCGGGTCGTGAAAGCTTAGAGAAGCGTAATTGATTATTATATAGTTTTCCTACTCATCCCCTAGCCAACATTGCAACCATTCACTACTAGAGATAAGCTATTTTCCGACTACAATTGCCGACTACAAATGTTCAATCGATATTTCTAGTTATTTTTCCGACTACTGTAATTGGTAAATAAAGATTTGTATTTTTTATTTTTTTTATTTTTTTCTTGACAGTGATTTTGACTAAGGAAATAATAATGTTTTATGATATATAGTCAATAAAATAATTGATTGGTTATCGATTGCAGTAGTCGAAAACTATTAAAATCATTTCAAAATATTATGAAATGGCGACTACTGTAGTCGGCCATTTTATAGTGATTTTTTATTTAAAGTTAATTTTATTTTTGTCTAGCATAATTGTTATTATTTTGACTAATGCAAATAAAAATATTTAGCCAATTGAAACAATAGTCTCTCTTTCTTAGAGGAAAATAAAAGTCACGATTACACCAAGGGAGATTGAAACAGTAGTCTCGTGCATTTCTCTCAGAGAGATTACACCAAGGGAGGTTACTCATGTGTTTCTCTCAGAGAGATTACCTTGTCTCTCTCTGTTTGTAAGCTTTTGATTTAGATTTGGCAAAGGTACGTAAACTTTCTCCTTTGGTTTTAATTTCAATTCCATTGAAGAACTATGGAAGTTATGAAATTTCTCTATTTGACACCTCCCTTTCGTATTATTTTTAAAGCGTTCATGTTTTTTTTTGTTCTATAGATTACTGTTCAAGTTGTGTAATCATGATGGCTGTTGTTAGCATCTTGGCTCTTCCTCATCTCTTTTTTATTTGATTATCTTCAACCAGTTAGTATATTATCATGACAATTTTAAATTCATGTATAGTTTCTTTGTAGTTAGATTTCTGTTATTCCTATGAAAATAGTTGAATTACTCGCTCAAATGCCTTATGCATTCTATGGAAAGTGAGCAGGAAAAGCTAGAAATATTGAGAAAGCTTTGAATATGATGAATTAACTTAAATTTTTGTCATCCAAATCCTTGTAGCTAGTAATGTTGAAAAGGAATCATCTCAATAGTGATGAAGTAGTATTGTGAGCATTTGAATTTTGACAATCTAAATATTACTGTCTATGTCACGACCCGAGCCTACACCATAGACGTGGCCGGCACTCGAGAACCATTGTTGGTCCCCAAGCGAACCCTAATCCTGGCTGACTACAAGCGGAAGACTAACTCAAGCATACAAAGCTTAAAAATTGAAAAAAATTCATGAAAGTCAATTACAAAACTCTCACTCAAATGAAAAACTCTGAATAAAAAATAAATTATTCAACTCGCCATAAAATAGGAAACTTAAGAATTTAAAACATTTAACAAAATAAATTAATAGACTTCTGAAACTCTACTGTCTATCTATGAAGCCTCTAAATGACAAAGATGGAAGTCGGGACAAGACCACGACATCCTAACAATTGATATAACTGAAAGTAAGCGTGGAACCCTTCGGAAGCAAGGAGGCTCACCATAGCTAACTCCAACTCCATGCGGTATCAACGAAGCTCCTACTGATGACCCTGAATACCTGTATCTGTATCGTGAAATGATGCAAGCCAAATGGCTCAGTACGTGGAATGTACGAGCATGTAAAGGGAATTCTAAAGCATAATATAAGCTTGAACTGGTGGAAAAGAAACATACTTACCTCTTCTCAACTCACTCAGCTTAACTCAACTCAAAGAAACAAGGTTCAACTCAACTCAAGAATATTCAAAACTACTCAAACTTACTCAACTCAGAAGTACTCAAGGGTAAGATACTCAACTCAGTAATAAGGTTCTCAACTCAGTGAAACTCAACAAAAAGGTACTCGACACAATGAAGCATAGATCAATTCAAGACACTTAACTCAAGATACTCAACTCGAAATACTGAACTCATGATACTCAAGGATAAAACAATAGTAAAAGATGCAATATATATATATATATATAAAGTTGTAAAACTGTAGATAGCAACTTAATGTATTGAAAAATACAATAATACTCGGTGTGTATATAAAAATAAAATATAACTTTGTAGGAGTTTCTTTAACCGACAACCATCACTATGAGCTATGTGATGACACAATGTCTCGCCCACGCTGCCAGAACTGTCCTATACTTTGCCAAGGTATATGACCTCTCAACTAAGTGGATCCACTAGTATGTGCTAAAAAGCACTAAGGAATCATCTAAAAAGTATTACCCTTTCTACCCACGCCGGCTACATGGTTTATGGAGACTTGAGTTATCTGAACTCATCCCCATATCGGTGCCCAATACTACTCCCAAAATATACTCAGCTCATATGTTTTAAAAACATAACTCTTTCTGTGGTTTGAGATTGTTACTCAAAATCTTTCTATAAAAAGAGATGTTACTCAACTACTCAAAACTCTTTTTGGATATCTCATTTTCCTCCTCTTTTAAATGTGAAAATATTTACTCTTGGGAATACTTAGTTCCCATATATCATTTTAAGGAAAATGAACTCGACTCTACTCTTTCTCAACTCAAGTGCTCAAGTCTTAAAACAAGTTTAGAAAAAGTTGTAAAAGACTTCTCAAAATAGGGTTCATGCCGAATGATGGACGTGAGCGACTCAATTCAAGGTTTTCAAAAACCATACAAAGAACTTGATACTCGAAACTCTACAACTCAGAACTCAAGAACTTCAATTATACTAATCATTTCAAGAATGCTTAACTCATAAGGTTCATGTGGAGTTATGGGCATGAACAACTCAACTCAAGGGCTCAATGATACACCTCATCTCAAGATTTCTCGACTCATATGGTTCATGCGGAATTATGGGCATGAACTACTCAATTTAAGGACTTCATGGGTAACATGTAATAGTTCCATGATTAGGAATATAATCTCATAAGGATTAGGAACTCAATACTCAAGACTTAGAACTTGAATATACTACTCCTCTCAAAGGTACTCAACTTATGAAGTTCATGCGGAATTTATAGGCATGAACGACTCGACTCGATGGTCTACATAACAATATGAAAACCATGTATTCGACTCTTCTCATTCTTACATTCTCCTCATTCTCATACTCACTTGCTCGAGTCTTGAAATAAGTTATTAGAAATTGTAGAAGACTCCTCAAAAGACTCAAAGGGACTTTCTCTAAAATGTTTGAAAGAACTCTCAAGACTTACCTCTTAACTCTACCTTGAATTCGAATTATGGATTCAAGGGTTATGATTCATGTTATGAATGATTTGTAGGTGTTTAGAAGTAGCTTAGAGTGTTTAGAATCAAAAGGGAGTGAAGGTGCACTTTAAACGAACTCAAACGGAGCAACCGACAACAAACTGGATGGGGCAGGCGACCCTGGCGCACTGAGTGGCACGGGGCCCCATCCCCTAAACTACATAAGAGGATTTGGGGCGCTCTGGCTGGTGCAACGCGCCAGGCCCCAACCCAGAAAACCCGACGAATTTATTTGCTCGTTTTCTCACCCTAATTCGCCTAGAATCGAACAGTTTCTTCCCTAATGACTTGGATTCGATTACTGAACATAAGTACACCCTAATCTACTCAATACAGACCTCAAAACACTCACTTTAATCTCAAGAAGTCATAAAAACCCCAACAAAACAAGCTTTAGAATGAACTTCAAGAACACCTACCAAGAACTCATCAAGAACTCTAATCTTTCAACTTCAAGAATGAAATTTGCGCTAAAAATAACATGATTTGCATGTGGGTGAATGAACCCAACACTATGGAAGCTTACATACCTCTTACCGCAAGAGAACTCAAGAACTTCGAAGAACGCCTTCATCCTTTCCTCTTTTCTCTTCTTTTCTCTTTTTGAACTCTCAACTAAAACCCTATGTGTATATTAGGATTATAAAAACGAACCCAATAGGATTAGACCCTTAAAACCATACTAAATATGAATTAAATCTGATTGGGTAAGGAAAAGACAAAAATACCCCTTACTATTTTCGGATAACTTTCCTTATTTGGAAAGCTTGACTTCAAAAGGGCTTATCTCCCTCATCCGAACTCGAAACTGAGTAAACTCGATAGCGTTGGAAAGATAATTCAAAGATATTTCCTAAAGTATCTGGTAGCACACCTACACTGCATTAACCAATAACAATGTTCGTATGGAGTGGACAAATCTCCAGATATAAAGACATAATAATATTTTTTCCTTTTCAGAATTCTCCTAAAATACAAATATTTATAGTAAACATAAATAACTCCTAACAGATAGATAGAAACAGTTACTGTTGTAAATAACTGCTGGTAATAACTTCTACTTTATAACTACTCTAGATAATTACTGCTTATATATTTAATCCTACTTAATACAAAGAAATTAAGACAGATAAACTAAGATAGATTATCTCCACATGTTGCTCGGCTATATTTTCTTCTAGAGTAAGTCCTTAAAGGAGCATTCGTATGACCCTCCAAGTGCTAGCAATAATGAATTTGAACAACTAACAGGGATTTGTTGATATGTGAAATAGCTAGTAAGTATTACTATATCACTTAATAAGTTCATAAATATAACCACAAGTGGAAGAATATCGATGTTAATCAACAAGCTTCAGTGCTTGTTATTACAATTTGTTTTCTAATAGTTGTTCCTGCTTTCATTACTATTTAATCGTGTAGCACCACCTCATTAACTTGTATTTTTTCTCTCCATTTCATATGGTCATGTTTAACCTAAGCTTCTCAGATTCTTAAACTTGTATTTTTTGTTTTGTACTGCTTTGGAAGAAAATGAGTAGTCAATAAAGTTATCAAAGTGGAAGAAAATGATTTTTCATGTTTGTTTTTTAGCATTGGTTTGGATTTGAGAAGTACAAAACTTGCGAGACAATAGAAATAAGAGAACACTCTAGAAGCAGAGAATGTATGTGTATAGGATGTTATGAGAGTGTTATATATATATAGGAGAGAGTGAATAGTGGGGAGGAGAGCAGCTAAAAGTGAATTACCGGAGGAACATAATGGTGACAAATTTTGGTAGAATAGAAGCGAGAGATAGAGAGTATGAGTTAAATTGATTGTATATATCAGCTCCATCACTCCTTAGTTAGGTTGCACGTACTATATGTATACATACAGTTTTTAAAGTGTACAACTTCATTCCATTTTTACTTTATTAACTATACTATGAAGAGCACCTTTTGATTTCTGGTCTAATGCAATATCATTAGGATTCACCCTGGATATGTATGGTCCTCTACTAACTTTGGAAAAGCTTATGTAGATATATGTGTGTATGCTTTTGAAAAGCTAAATATATATGAATGAATTTCTGCTGCTGAACCTTATTTTTTCTCTCTAAAAGTTTCAAATCCTAACAGTACGTACTATATATATACATAGAATTGTTAAAGTGTACATCTTTATTGCATTTTTACGTTTTTGACTAAAACATATCTATTTCGGTAAATGGGTCGAGCTTTGAAAATAAAATTCATCAACTTCTAGAAGTAGTTGCTGGAAACTAAATGCTCATGAAATTGCTAAATCATGCATTGCCTAATCAAACCAATAAATAACTGGATTGAACTTTAGCAAGTTCCATTTCCTTTTTCCACTTTTTACTTTTTCTCCTTCTATTTGGTTTTTCTTCTATCAACAAATTACAGTTAATGTATGCTTAATTTTCTCTATAGAATTGGATTGTTATTTAATTTTCTTGACCACTTTGCAGGCGTCTCCTCTATATTGTCGATTATATCTCTTTTTTCATAACCGGAGAGTTCAAACTTTAAGCTTTTCTATTTTCAATTTATGAAGTAGTAACTATTCTTATCATGAGTATATATTTTGTCGTCTTGTCGTCTCTCTGTACTTATCTATCAGGATTATATCTTGAAAAGTGCTATAATATGTGGTGTTCTCTTATTTTCTTAAACAAATTTATGCCAAATATGAACAATTTGTTATATTATGTAGTTGAAAAATCTCCATTTTTAAGATTTCATTTATAGATGTGTTCTTGATTGAATTGTTGCTAGTTTGTTTAGTTAAATTTTTAATTATTTTATTTGTGTAGATGGAATTTGTCATGCACTCCTACCATTATATAGTAGTCCCATTATTATTTATTAATGGGATGTACAAAGTGTGACACAATTATATATTAAGTAAAAAATATTAAGATATCTCTAATGCACTGATCTCTTCCTTAGCTTCTCCACCCCAATTCATTATTCAAAATTTATACCATTGGACTCTTATTATATATATGTATCTCTCTTTGAGATGGGAACAACATCATGCTGCTGGTGCTATTTTTGATGCATCATCATCATTGTAATCGTCATCAGCTTCACATTCTTTATCGATACATATAGTGGATCCCAACTTAGCTTCTGTAGCCATAAACTTATCAGGGCAACCAAGTGATACCTTCTTATTGTTGGCATTCATGATAACAACCATATTGGAAGTGAAAAGGAGTTTTTTGAACTTACCCTAGCTTGCAAAGATGAGCCTCTAGATGTTCAAGCTATGTCAAGTTGTTGCAAGATATGATTGAATTCTTCTATTTATAGCTACCAAATGTCATTTGTAAAACATCTCTTCATTTCTACCACTTGTTGGAGTATTTCTTGCATATTTTCTTTTATCGAGACGTCTAATAGTCTTTTGATTTTCGAATCATAAGAGATTCCTAGTTTTCTTCTTTTTGGGAATTTGGTTGCTACAAGTGGAACCTAGAGGTGTCATCCAAATCCTCTTTACAAAAAGATTTCTTATATATGTGTGTAAATAACATTTAAAAAAAAATTGTTCGTATATATTCAATAAGCTAACATCTGTTAAAAATAATACAAAAATAAATATCAATTTGGGATACTAAGTAAAGACTTAGAACCGTCTTAGTTTCAAGTCCAAATTGCTATAATAGATCAACACTATTCATATTTTAAAAATCCAGTATACGCCACTATGTATATATGTAGATAATCTTGATGTGTAGGACATTGATGAGAAGGCCTTATTGCATATACTACAAGCATGAGGAGAACTCATGGAAACTTGCTACTTTACACATACTACACGTGCTTTTCTCATTGCAGCACACTATTTTATCACATTGTCTTGTGTAGTACTTCCAATGATTTTCCAGCTTGGAAAAAATCTACTAAACTTTATTTAGATTAAAAAGTTATAAAAGGTTAACAATAAAGAAAGCAATATATAGAAGAACTAATTAATTCCACAGTACTTCAATGGAATTGAAATTAAAACCAAAGGAGAAAGTTTACATACTTTGCCAAATCTAAATCCAAAGCTTACAAAAAGAGAGAGGCGAGGTAATCTCTCTGAGAGCAACGCACGAGTAATCTCCCTTGGTGTAATCTCTCTGAGAGAAACGCACGAGACTATTGTTTTAATCTCCCTTAGTGTAATTGTGACTTTTCTTTTCCTCTAAGAAAGAGAGACTACTGTTTCAATAGGCTAAATATTTTTATTTGCATTAGTCAAAATAATAACAATTATGCTAGACAAAAAATAAAATTAACTTTAAATAAAAAAATCACTATAAAATGGCCGACTACAGTAGTCGTCATTTGATAATATTTTTGAAATTATTTTAATAAGTTTCCGACTACTGCAATCGATAACCTGTCAATTATTTTATTGACTATATTTCACAAAACATTATGATTTCAGTAGTCAAAATCACGGTCGAGAAAAAAATAAAAAAAATATAAATCTTAATTTGCCGATTACAGTAGTCGAAAAAATATTTAGAATACCGATTGCACATTTGTAATCGGCAATTGTAGTGAGAAAATAGCTTATTTCTAGTAGTGGAAGTTCTCCTTTCCTTTTGAGTGGGTAGGGTTTTAATTTCAATTTCATTGAAGTACTGCTAAAGTTTTCCTTTCCCTTAGAGTAGGTAGCAATATTGAGAAAGCAACTACAGGATAGTTGCTTGCTAGAGAAAACAATAGTCTCTCGTTTCCTGCTTGTGTTAAAGCTCAAATCAGGGCATTAGTGGAATTATTTTGTTAAAAAATCACTCTAATGGTACATGGGACTGATTATTCCTCCCTTGAGTGAGCATGACTTTCTCTACGATAAAAAGAAATCCTTCTTAGCATCACTGGTGGGATGAAAAAAAAACCCAAGATTCTCCTTGTCATCTCTACAAACACGGATCACTAGGAGTTCTGAAATTTCTCCTCTTGACTCCTCCCCTTTCGTATTATTTTTAAAGTGTTCATGTTTTTTTTTGTTCTATTTATTACTGTTCAAGTTGTGTAATCCTGATGGCTGTTGTTCGCATCTTGGCTCTTCCTCATCTCTTTTCTAATTGAATTTCTTCAACCAGTTAGTATTTTATCATGGAAATTTTAAATTCCTGTACAGTTTCTTTGTAGTTAGATTTCTTTTATTAGTATGAAAATAGTTGAATTACTCGCTCGCATGCCTTATGCATTATGTGGAAAGTGAGCAGGAATAGCTAGAAATATTGAGAAAGCTTTGAATATGATGAATTATGTTAAATTTTTGTCGTCCAAGTAGCTAGCGATGTTGAGAAAGAATCATCTCAATAGTGATGAAGTTGTATTGTGAACTTTTAAATTTTGACAATCTGAAAATTACTGTCTATTTGATTATACCCTCTAAAATTTGTGGTACTTACAAACAGAAGAGAGGAGGAGCTTTTGAATTTTGACTTGAGGGAAGAAGTATAAGAAAAATAAGGCAAGAACTCATGTGACCCTCCAAGTGCTAGCAATAATGAATTTGAACAACAAAACAGAGATTTGTTGATATGTGAAATAGCTAGTAAGTATTACTATATCACTTAATAAGTTCACAAATATAACCACAAGTGGAAGAATATTGATGTCAATCAAGAAGCTTTAGTGCTTGTTATTACTATTTGCTTTCTAATAGTTTTTCCTGCTTTCATTACAAATTAATCGTTTAGCATCACCCCATTAACTTGTATTTTTTCTCTCCCATTTCATATGGTCATGTTTGACCTAAGTTTCTCAGATTCTTAAACTTGTATTCTTTGTTTTGTACTGCTTTGGAAGAAAATGAGCAATCAATGTAGTTATCAAAGTGGAAGAAAATGATTTGTCATGTTTCTTTTTTAACATTGGTTTGGATTTAAGAAGTGCAAAACTTGTGAGAACAATAGAGGTAAGAGAACACTCTAGAAGCAGAGAATGTATGTATATAGGTTGTGATGATGAGAGTGTTATATAGGAGAGAGTGAATAGTGGAGAGGAGAGCAGCTAACAGTGAATTACCGGAGGAATATAATGGTGACAAATTTTGGCTATTTAGAAGCGAGAGATAGAGAGTATGAGTTAAATTGATTGTAAGTATCCGCTCCATCACTCCGTAGTCAGGTTGCACGTACTATATGTATACATACAGTTTTTAAAGTGTACAACTTCATTCCATTTTTACTTTATTAACTATACTATGAAGAGCACCTTTTGATTTCTGGTCTAATGCAATATCATTAGGATTCACCCTTGCTACTAATCTGCTATTTGAAGCCTTATTGTTGAATTTCTTGCCCTGCAACAGATTTTTCCTTCTTCCTTTCAACCCCACTTGCATTAACACCTCAATAGACCAAAAAAGTGTTAATGGTCACAACTTTAAGCAGATCCCAACAAATAAGAAAAATATCACAAGTATAAAGATCTCACCAAAGAAGATGAAAATGATTGTACCTGTTCAGAGGAAAAAAGAAGGATAGCGGTAGTAGAGATCCCATTTGTGGAAACCATTATCAGAAGAAAGTTTATACTTAAAGAGAATTTAAGTAGCTACTATGATATTCTTATACTGGGAGTGAGGGGGAGTTAGGTGGGGTTTAGGTGGGAGGATTAAAGTGATGCGAGGTTTATATAGGAGAGAGTGAGTAATAGGGAGGAGAGCAACTAGCAGCAGATTAGCAGGAGGATATAATGGTGGCAGATTATGGTAGACTAGAAGCAAGAGATAGAGAAAGTGTGGGTTAATTTGTTGGTATGGATCATCTCCACCACTCCTTAGTTAGGACGTACGTACTATATATATACATAGAATTGTTAAAGTGTACATCTTTATTGCATTTTTACGTTTTTGACTAAAACATATCTATTTCGGTAAATGGGTCGAGCTTTGAAAATAAAATTCATCAACTTCTAGAAGTAGTTGCTGGAAACTAAATGCTCATGAAATTGCTAAATCATGCATTGCCTAATCAAACCAATAAATAACTGGATTGAACTTTAGCAAGTTCCATTTCCTTTTTCCACTTTTTACTTTTTCTCCTTCTATTTGGTTTTTCTTCTATCAACAAATTACAGTTAATGTATGCTTAATTTTCTCTATAGAATTGGATTGTTATTTAATTTTCTTGACCACTTTGCAGGCGTCTCCTCTATATTGTTCGATTATATCTCTTTTTTCATAACCGGAGAGTTCAAACTTTAAGCTTTTCTATTTTCAATTTATGAAGTAGTAACTATTCTTATCATGAGTATATATTTTGTCGTCTTGTCGTCTCTCTGTACTTATCTATCAGGATTATATCTTGAAAAGTGCTATAATATGTGGTGTTCTCTTATTTTCTTAAACAAGTTTATGCCAAATATGAACAATTTGTTATATTATGTATTTGAAATATCTCCATTTTTAAGATTTCATTTATAGATGAGTTCTTGATTGAACTATTGCCAGTTTGTTTAGTTAAATTTTTAATTATTTTATTTGTGTAGATGGAATGTGCACATCGTAAATGGATATATGATAGAACTCATTCTAATCGTGCGGGATTGAGGGTGAAATTTATAAATGGGGTTAAAGAATTTATTGCAAAGGCGAAAACTAGAAATTATTTTCTTATAAAAGGCACAATTAGGTGTCCTTGTGCCAAATGTAAGTGTATCAAGTTATTGAAACCAGATAAAGTTGAATTTCATATTTTGAAGAAGGGATTTATGGATAATTATTATGTGTGGAAAGTTCTAGCAGAGAATGACGTCAATGTAGCTAATATTGATTTTTCAAAATGTGTTTGATTGTGAATAATCCTATAGAGAATAATAATGTTGAAATTTTTAGGGATGCTTTTGGGATGTTCCCAGGGATTCAATTGAAACCAAATGATGAGGCTAAGAGCTTCTATGAATAATTAACTAAAGCTAATCGACCATTATATGAAGGTTCAATGCATTCTAAGTTGTCTGTTGTTGTTAGATTGTGGGGATGAATTCTATCATTAGGCTTATGAATGAGCTTAATCCGAGTAAATTGACTTACCTATAGATTTCTACATGACAAAGAAGATGGTTTCTAAGTTAGGACTTTCATCAGAAAGGATTGGCTGTTGTGAAAAACGTTGCACGTTATTTTATAAAGATGATGCAGCTTTAGAAAATTGCAAATTTTGAAATCAAGCTCGTTATAAGGAAGTCACAAATGTCAAAAAGAAGAAAGTTCCAGTGAAGGAAATGCATTACTTACCCCTTATACCTAGGTTAAAGAGGTTGTACGCATCAATGAACTCTGCTCCTCATATGAGATGGCATTATGAACATAAAGGCCACCTGGTGTTCTATGTCATCCATCAGATGGAGAAGCATGGAAGCATTTTGATAGAGTATTTCCTAACTTTGCTAGTGTACCTATAAACATTAGGTTGGGATTATGTTTTGATGGATTCACTCCATTTGCAGTCTCTGCGGCACCATATTCATTTTGGCCAGTATTTGTTATGCCATATAATCTTGCCCCCAAGTTATGTATGACAAGTCCATATTGTTCCTAACTTGAATTATTCCAAGTCCAAACAATCCAAAAAAAATTGATTGACATATACATGCAACCTTTGATCAATGAATTAAAATTTTTGTGGAACCAAGGTGTGGAAACATATGATGTATTCCATAAACAAAACTTCATAATGCGTGCTGCTTTTTGATGTGGACTATAAATGATTTTCGTACTTATGGAATGTTGTTTGGGTGGTCAACTGCTAGTAAGTTGGCTTGTCCATGTTGTATGGAAGACAAATAAACATTCAGATTAAAACATGGAGGTAAGAACTCATGGTTTGATTGTCACCGGCGATTTTTGCCAATGGATCATGGGACTTAGATGAAATACTAATGCATTTATGAAGAACCAAACTGATTTTGAAGAGCCACCTGCAACTTTATCGTCTGAAGAAATGTGGCATAGAGTTACAGATTTACCTAAGGTGACTGATTCTCCACCATCTATGATACCTAGTTATGGTGTTGCACATAAATGGACAAAATAGAGCATATTTTGTGAGTTACCTTGTTGGAAGCATAAACTTCTTTGCCATAATTTGGATGTCATGCATATTGAAAAAAACTTCTTTTTACAACATATTTAATACTGTGATGGATATCAATAACAAGACAAAAAGATAATTTGAAGGCTAGGATGGACTTAAAAGAATATTGCAGGAGAAGTGAGTTGTACTTGACATACCTTAACAACAAGATTCAGAAGCCCAAGGATAGTTACACATTCACTTTGGATGAGAAGAGAGAGATTTGTGATTGGGTCAAAAATTTGAAGATGCCTGATGGACATGCTTCAAACTTATCTAGATGTGTCAATATGAAAGAAGGAAATTTGATGTTTATGAAAAGTCATGATTGTCAAGTTTTTGTGGAATCTTTGATGCCTATTGCATTCAAGTCCTTGCATGATAGAACATGGAAACCCATCACAGAAATAAGCCTTTTTTCATAGAGTTGTGTTCTAGCACATTGATGGTGGAGAACCAAAATTACATAGAGAGAAACAATTGCCTATCTTTAAAAAAAATGGAAAAAATATTTCCTCCTGGTTTTTTCAATGTAATGGAACATCTCCCAATTCATCTTGTGCAATAGGCACGACTTGGAGGTCCAGTTCAAGGTAGATGGATGTATCCATTTGAGAGGTGAGTACTTTTATTTATTTTTCTTGTGTTTGAATTTTAAAAAAAATCATCTAAAAGTCATACTTTACATGATTATTGTCAAAAGTAAAAGGACCATAAAAATAGATGGATAATACAGTTCCTCCATTGTCATGTCGATTGAGTTTATTTCTCAAACATGGCACATCATTTTCAAAATAATATGAATAAAAATTAGAAGTTTATCTTGCCAAACATGCTTCATGCATCGATGCTTTGGCCCTACCCTTTTCCATATTCAATCATCCAGGAAAAGGAGGTCCAAAGCTGTTGAAGTTTGCTTTTAGTTACTACAGTAACTTTTAGCAAAACAAGTTATTTAGTTTGAATAAATTTGAATGTTGAATTTTAGTTAGTTTGTTTATGTTGTTGAGATATTTTAGGTTGTTTAAATTTTAAATTATGCAGATTATGTGTTTTATGTTGGCTATTTAAAGCCCCTCAATGTTTAATAAAATTATTGAAAGTCATTTCAATCCATTGAGAGACATTTTCAATCTTTTTGTGCTGCCCCATTTAAAAAAAACACCAACAGTGGTATCAGAGCTTCATTGATCTTAAGAGATCTGTGAAATCTTCCAAAGAACTACCATACATTTTTAACCCATCAGGGTTACCCATTTTAACCTATCAAGGCTACCTTTTCAAGCCGTGTTTTTTCAACACAGACTTTTCTAAATCAATTTTTAACCAAAAATAATGGCAAGCAGCAGGCTCTCTTTGAATGTCCCACAAATTTTCACAGACGAAAATGTAACATCCGGCAATGTGAAATAATTGAAGAGGCTTAGAATTGGAAATTTTCATTTTTGGAAAGAATTTTAAAGTTTTGGAAATTTGTTAAGTATGGAAATCAGTGAATTTTGGCCAACTTTGAGCAGTCCTAACTCCTAGCTCAAGATGATTTAGGAGTATTTACAGTTATGGTTGCGAAGCTTGTGGAATGATCTTTCCAACGCCACCGAGTTTGCTCAATTCCGAGTTCGTATGAGCGAGTTATGGCCTTTACAAGTTGGGCAGTTGGGCAAGGAATCCGTCCGGAAAATTAAGGGTATTTTGGTCTTTTCCCTAGCCTTTTATTTTGGTTATATAAATGTGTTAGGCTGATCATTTTGATCAGTTTTACCATTTTAAAAGGAGTGAGAGTGAGGGTTTTGAGAGAAGAAGAAGAGAAGAAGAAGAGAAGAAG
>NW_006239098.1:405563-405688 GCF_000226075.1 Solanum tuberosum | reverse complement strand
ATCCATGGCGCCAGGGTCACTTGCCCCATCTATTTGTCGTCGGTTGCCCCATTTGAGTTGATTTAAAGTGTGCATTTACTCCCTTTCGATTCTAACTACTCTAAGCTACTTCTAAACACCTAAAA
>NW_006239098.1:404887-405345 GCF_000226075.1 Solanum tuberosum | reverse complement strand
TAAACATGAGATCATTACCCTTGAATCCATAATCCAATTCAAGGTGAGTTAGGATCAAAGTTAAGTGAAGTTAGAAGCCAAGTGAAATTAGAAGTCAAACTTAGAAGTTAAGTAAGTCAAAGCAAGTCTTCAAATTTTTCAAGAGTCTTCATTGAACGTTTTAACTTCATTCTAAGGCTCAAGTTTCAAGTTAAGTATGGAGTTCCAAGATAAGTATAGAGTTTCAAGAAGAGTATACAGTTTCAAGTTAAGTTAAGAGTTTTCAGTTAAGTCAAGAGTTTTCAAGTTAAGTCAAGAGTTTCGAGTTAAGTCAAGAGTCAAGAGTTGAGTTCATTTCTCAAAAGTAATTAGGGAACTAAGTATTTCCCAAGGAAGTTTATAAGTGTTTTCACATTTAAGTTGAGAGGAAACTGAGATTTCCAAAAGAGTTTTGAGAAGTTTGAGTACTATCTCTTTTT
>NW_006239098.1:397128-403667 GCF_000226075.1 Solanum tuberosum | reverse complement strand
CAGGCCAAGGGTTCGCTTGGGGCCAGCAATGGTCTCCGAGTGCCGGTCCCGCCCAGGGTGTAGGCTCGGGGCGTGACAGAAAACTATCAAATTTGGTTTGTGAGAATAAAACCATATTTTGAAACCTATGTGATATGTGAGGTTGTGATGGAAGAAAAACCCTTACAACCTCTCTCTGCAAATCATACAAAAGTTCAGATTAAAGCACTTTCAAAAAAGCTTCTACACAATACAATGTCATCGCATGTGTTTTTGAAAAATAAAATCAAAAGAAGAAAAAGAAAAAATAAGAAATTTTGGAAGTTCAAAAACAATGAAAAAAATCTAGCATCAACTACCAAAGCAAAAATTGAGGAGGAACATTTTCTTCTATTGCAGTAACTAAAGCAAAGGAGGAGTGTTGAAGTTTGCTTTTAGTTATTGCAGTAACTTTTAGCAATAAGTTATTTAGTTTGAATAAATTTGAATTTTGAATTTTAGTTAGTTTGTTTATGTTGTTGAGATATTTTAGGTTGTTTAAATTTTAAATTATGCAGATTATGTGTTTTATGTTGACTATTTAAAGCCCCTCAATGTTTAATAAAATTATTGAAAGTCATTTCAATCCATTGAGAGACATTTTCAATCTTTTTGTGCTGCCCCATTTTAAAAACATACCAACAAAAACATACTCGAAAGCAAAAGTTAACTGAGATGGAGCTAAAGTTAACTACAACACATGTATTATTGAATTGTCGTGAGGTCCAACCTTTTCATATATATATATATATATATATATTACCTACTTCTAAAGAAGATTCATCATCCCTTTAACTAATTAAAGTTGTTATTTTGTCGGACAGTTATTTTGTTGGTACATATGGGAATGATGTTTTTTATTTTAGGTTTTCAGAGTGGTTTAGAGAATATGTAAGTGTTACCTTATACTATTAAACATTTTCCCATCAATTATATGTATTTCGAATTCTAAATTTTCTTTAATTCAATAAAGGTTCATAATCCAGTTAATGTCGTGAATGTCTAATTTTTACATGTTATTTCTTGGGGACTTGATCATAGAGTTAGAATAATGTCTATGTACTTCATCAATGGGTACAAATTTCATACAGAAGAATGGTCCAAAGGCAAGAAAACCAATAATAGTGGGGTGTGGGTGAAAGGTGAGGGGGATATTGATTATTATGGTGTGCTTCAAAAGATTATAGAATTCGAGTATGTTGTTGGTTGGCGAAAGAAAAAGCTAGTAATCTTTCGGTGCAAGTGGTATGATTATGATTCTAGTAGTACAAAGGTGCATCCTCAATACAAAATAGTTGAAATTAATCACACGAGGCAGCATCATTTCTATGATCCATTTATCATTGCACACTTCTGCTCCTGTATCTAACATAGGAGTGTAATATCTATTGTAGTAATTTTCTATTATTATTTTTGCAAGTATATATATTTTCATATTGTTCTTTTTATTATGACTTTCTTATTTTTATATGTTATGGTCAATTGTGTATTTTCTAAATTAGATGGTTTCATTTCTTCTAACAATTTTATTCCTAATATTATGTTATCTCCTTGGTAAACTTTGAATTTTATTGGTATTACTATTCCTCCAATAGTGTTCCTTTAGTTATCCTTTTATAATGCATAAATGCCTTGTGTAGCTCTGGTATTGTTGATATCTCATCTCCTGTTTGGGTATATACGGTACTTAACAATCCATAGTTGTAGCAAGTTCCTACTAAATTTGTACTTGTTCCTGGTTGTGCAATCAGCTTGTTATATCCCTGTAATTGTGTGATGTAATCTTCATGGGGTTTTTTGTATTTTTGGATCTCGGATTTTGGTTTAGAAAAGTCTGTATTTTGTGGATGTTTTCTATATAAGCTCTGGTTATATGGTTATAAGTCTTTTTGTTTTGTCCTAGGCTTTCTTTATATGAATCAAATAAAGAAGTTTGACTTGTTTGGATCGTCGTGCTGACAAATTTAGATCATTATCGTATTCAATGTTTTTCTCTTGAGTTTAGTTGGTATGTTGGAATATGTAGGATTTGATAATGTTTTACTTGAGCTTAATGTGGGCTACAGAAAATTCATTATCTCATAGTCTAGATTGTCTAAGATAAGTTTCCGTTTGAGTATTTTTGTATTTTATACAAAGGGATTTGAATTTTTTCTGATTGAGTATTCCTATATTGAAAGTGCTTCTGTTTTATCTTGATTTATTATAGGTAGTTTTATGTTGGTTATATTGGTTGTAAGCTTTAAATTTTTCTAGCATATGGTGATTTCAGAGCATATTATTTTTCTACCATATGGATTTCACTAAGCTTTTCACCACTAAGTTTTCAAAAAATCACATAATATCCTGGATCAGCTGCAATGTTCAAGTGGCTAAGATCATTGGAGAAGTATGGTTAAGATTGGAGGTTTAAGGGGCTTCGGCTGTGCCAAATATGGGAATGTTTTTAGCTAAGATGAGTAGTGACTCATATCAGCTTTTGGGAATGATAGAACGGGGGATGCTTCCTAATTTTTTCACAAAGAGATCGCGTTATGGAACCCCTCTTATCAGTATTTTGTTTTCTGCATCAGGTGTTGTGTTGCTGTCTTGCCTTAGGTTTCAAGAAATTGTGGTTGCTGAGAACTTTATGAACTGTTTTAGAATGTTTTTGGAATTCTATCTTTTTTTATGTTAAGGATAAAATATCCAACAACATCAAGACCTTATAGGATTCCACTACTTACTCTTGTTGAAGTAGATTTTAGTGCATGGTACAAATGCTGAAAAAACACCTCTTTGGGTCATATAAAAAGAACTTCCTTATAGTTGGGCATTGAAACTGAAAACCTTAATCCCTTCATTATGCTTTAGTGAGAGTGTGTTGTGTTAAACAACATGTTTGGGTAATAAGAATGTAAGTGTTGGTGTGGTCTTTTATGATTTGTCCTTTCTATTGAGCTTGAAGCTGATGTTTTCATCAGCAAAGATGCAACATTGGAGGGGAAAATGTTTAAAAGGATGTCGATATGTACAATGCTAGGAATTTTTCTTGTTATGGCTAGATTATCTTGTTGTATATACTACTAGGGTAGAATGAGATCAAATAACTAATAGTTGAGGATATTGAAGTAAAGAGAGTTATTTCATCCCTGGACAAATTACTAATAAGAAAAAGGTATGGTAGTTGATGTCTCCATTACTTAGCCTAGCATGATTCCATGGTTAAATATTCTTAATCCAGTACATTAGGAGGAAACAACACGATTCTCAACCAGCTTCATTGCCACCTACAAGTCACTCGAGCCAGCCAGATGTAGGTCCTCTTAATATTCTTAATCTTGTACATTAGGTCCTCTTCAAAGATGCAACCAAGTTGCAGATTTGTTAGAAAATTATTCTTAGTATTATAGGTTAAACTAAAATTATTTGTGCAACTCCAACATTATGGCTTCCTTTAAGTTACTAATAAATTAAAAACAATTTGTACGGAAATGGGATCCCCAATAGCCAGAGACAAAAGATTCATATGAGAAAACATAAGTAAACGGGCATGAACAACAATTTGATCTCCATAAAAATCGGTACAGAATCCCTTGCAAACCAATGGATGTAAACAAATAGTGCCCCTCCACTAAAACGGTATGGAATGCCTAATCTATGCAGATTGGATGCTCTATTCAGCAATATAGGATGTCCCTGCGTAACTTCTTGATAAGTAAAAGGGTACTCTTCTTATGTAGTTATTCATAAGTTGTATCCCCTTACATCTAACTATTAAATAAATAAGTTTCATGCCCCAAGAACATGAAAAGAAACATATTGATATCAATTTGATTTAAGTAGGAAAACATATTTGACGAGGAAAATGTAGAGTCTGAATAATGAAGACTTGGGAAAAATTAAGACAAGATTTTTCCGATAGAAGTTCTGGAAACCTCACTGTAGTTGGTGTTGTTAATGGAGAATATGTGACATTTAACTCTACTTTTCTTAGTTGCAATTTTCTCAACCTTTGCTCTGTGATCTGTCATATGTAAATGGGGATTTAGAGTGAAGGTTTATATAGATAGTTTTTCGGGTTCATAAGACTAGTTCATACTATATTGCACATGAACTATTGGGATGAGCTTGTGCGTTGAACATTGAAATTATGCAGGTGTACTTTTGCACACGTGAGATGTAAGTATCGCGAGGCAACTATCTCTACTTCTGTCCCAAAGTATCTCATCTCTATATGAGTCCCTGATGAGACTCGAGTTTGCCTTCCATACATGATCCTCATACCAAAATGTTATTTAAGGTGTAACTGGGTTGCATCTTTGAAGAGGACCTACATCTGCAACTTGGTTAAATTCCATGTGTTTTTTTCTTGAAGTTTATTTTTTGATCTGCTGATTGGGAATCAGGTTAATGGTTAGCAGATTTGATCAATATGCTTTATGTGCTTTAGCATTACTTGTTCATGTATAATTTCAAAATTAATACTCACTAATAATTCCTCTTGTAAACTCTATCCTCCTCAGACTACACTGAGTATGTTGTTGTTGTAATAATAAGTAAAAAATTAACAGTAGACAATAGCTGGATCTTCTAAATTGTGTTTTATGTGTGTGTGGACTCATCTACTTTTTGTTTGATCTTGCTGTAGTGGAATTTGGTTGTTGTCTTTCTATTTTTTCTTATGAGAATGGATTGGTATAGCAGCCTCGTGTTTATGTTTCTGTAGTATAAGGTTATTATATTAATAACCTGTATAATTGATGAATTGGCAAATTTTTGTTTGATGTATTTACTGTGATTCCATTAGAAATTGACTGAAGCAAGTTTATGTTAAATTTAATTTGGTAGACTGCTTATCATGTAAAGTCGATTCTTGTGGCTTGATAGGCTGATTGAAATGTATAATTATACCTGAGTAAACAGAAATTGTTTTGGCTTCTGTTACCCAATGTATCCTTGTGCATATTTTGAGTATCTTTTTAGGTAATGAAGAAGACATCTGCAAAGCGTCGAAAGCATACAAATAAGAGGAATTAACACGATTCTCAACCAGCTTCATTTCCACCTACAAGTCACTCCAGTCAGTCAGATGTAGGTCCTCTTAAGTCGAATTCATTGCCACCCACCTTTCCTCCTCAACCAACTTCACTGCCATCTGTCGCTCCTACTCAACAACACTCACTGCCACCCGCTATTACTCCTATGTTGACATCATTACCCTCTAGCTTTCCTCCCCTGTCGACTTCATTACCACCTTCTTTTTTTAGTATACCACCATGTGGGTCTATCCAAAATAACTCCACAACTTCTCATGGCAGGAGTACAAGTCTTTCTAATAATATTGTTCCCACACCTCATATAAATTCTTCTTCGAGTTGTCATATAAGTAAAAAATGCAGCTCCTCATCTCTGCTTCCATCATCGACTCAAGCTGTATCTCCAGCATCATCGACACCTAGTATATCTAGGTCAAATATTGGAGTCCATGTACCAACATTACCATCTATGATCAGTAGTACTACTACACCTGCTTGTTCAAAGACTCAAAATGCTGGAGATATTAGAGAATATGATGCTTTTCATAGGCTGATTATCACCCCTGATGTGGATGGGTAAATTATCCGTATGTTATCTTTATGTTATTTTTAATTTGGTGAATGTACTCCTTACATGAATTAAGTTTAATGTAGGTTTGCGCCATCATATCTTGGCTCGCGTATGGTTTTAGAATCTATTACACCATTCTTCGATGATTCTTGGGGTAGATGGAAAGAATTTTCCTACAATATCAGAGAATATGGAATCAATTTAAGGTACAAATAAAATTTATTCTTAAATCTATTATCAAATATAGAAGTTTTAATCTAACGATATTTTTTTATTGTGCAGACGAAGTGAGTATGGCAGCCATGTTATGAGAATAAACTAAATTCCATTTTTGAGAAGAATGCTCGTATACGAGTTACTGAAATGTTGTTGGAAGCTCGAAAAAATAATGAGAAGCCCAGTTGGCTACGAGAAGACATGGGTTATATTTTTGGAGATATGGAACACTCCTGAATTTAAGAAGAAGTGTGAGCGAGCAAAGGCAACTCGGGCCTCCGTAAAGGGTGTCTCTTTACTCACCGGAGGTTCTATGAGTTTTGCAGCTCTCAAACGAAAAATGGGATTTTTTAAATTAAATTTCCTTACTTTTAACTAATTGCGATTGAACTTCATATAACTTTTATTACAGACAAAGTTAAAAAGTGAAGACACCTCAAAAATAGACACCTCTTCACCTTTTAACTTTGTCTGCATTAAAAGTTATATGAATGTCACGCCCCGAGCCTACACCCTGGGCGGGACCGGAACTCGGAGACCATCGCTGGCCCCAAGTGAATCCTTGGCCTGGCTTTCTTAACTCAGCGGAAACCTAACTCAATGCCATGCAAAGACATAAAACAACTTAACTGATGAAATCTGGCCCAAAAGGGCAACTTGAGTCTCAAAATAGAATATTTATATAAATACATAGATGAGAGACTCAATACTAACTG
>NW_006239098.1:395972-396139 GCF_000226075.1 Solanum tuberosum | reverse complement strand
AAGTCATACTGCATAAGCATTGATGGTATATCTAGAGACCATACTGGTTAAACATTGATGACATACTCGATTTGCCATACTAATTATGTTTTAGAAACTCTTTTGCAAAAGCTCATCTTTGCTCAAAAAGAGATAGTACTCAAACTTCTCAAAACTCTTTTGGAAAT
>NW_006239098.1:383816-395371 GCF_000226075.1 Solanum tuberosum | reverse complement strand
CCAGCCCCTAAACTTCAGAGGTGAGTTTGGGGCGCTCTGGCAGGCGCGTCGCGCCAGGCCCCCAACCCAGAAATTTCAGCAAGCTCATTTTCTCGTTTTCTCACCTTATTTCACCTAAAATCGAATGGTTTCTTCCCCAAATCACTTAGAATCATTAAAACCCTCAATATACCATAGATTCAACTCAAAAACACCACCGAAAACATACACCAAACCAACAAGAAACTTCAACAACACAATCACAAACTTCAACCAACACAACCACAAACTTCAACAAATACAACCAACAACTTCAACAAACACAACCAATCCTTTCTCAATAAATAAAAGGGGCTTGGTGTGTGGGGGAAAGGGATCAACCCACACTAACTACTCACATACCTTAATAGGAATCAGCCCCGACGATATCCACGACGGAAACTTGTTTGATCTCCTCTTCTTCTCTTCTTCTTCTCTTCTCTCTCAAAACCCTCACTCTCACTCTTTTAAAATGGTAAAACTGATAAAAAAATCAGCCTAACACATTTATATAACCAAAATAAAAGGCTAGGGAAAAGACCAAAATACCCTTACAAATTTCCGGACGGATTCCCTGCCAACTGCCCAACTTCCAAAGGGCATAACTCACTCATACGAACTCGGAATCGAGCAAACTCAGTGGCGTTGGAAAGATCATTCCAAGGGATTTCCAAAAATAACTGGAACTACTCCTAACTCATCCTGAGCTAGGAGTTATGACCGCTCAAAGTTGGCCAAAAACTCACTGATTTCCACACGGCCAAATTTCCAGATTTTCAATTTTATTCCAAAAATGACTATTTCCAATTTTTAAGTCTCTTCATAGATATTTCAAATTACCGGATGTTACAATGAAGTTCAATCGCAATTAGTTAAAAGTAAGGAAATTTAATTTAAAAATTACCATTTTGCGTTTGTGGGCTGCGAAACTCATAGAACCGCCAGTGTGTAAAGAGACACCCTTTACGGAGGCCCGAGTTGCCTTTGCTCGCTCACACTTCTAAAATTCAGGAGTGTTCCATTTCTCCAAAAAATTAACCTATATGTCTTCTCGTAGCCAACTGGGCTGCTCATTATTTTTTCGATCTTCAAACAACATATCAGTAACTCGTTTACGAGCATTATTAGCAAAAATGGAATTTATTTTATTCTTATAACATGGCTGCCATACACACTTCGTCTGCACAATAAAAGAATATCATTAGATTAAAATTTGATAACTAATATAAGAATAAATTTTATTTGTATCTTAAATTGATTCCATACTTGTTCTCTGATATTGTAGGGAAATTCTTTCCATCTACCCCAAGCATCATCGAAGAATGGTGTAATAGATTCTGAAACAATACGCGAGCCAAGATATGATGGCGCAAACCTGTATTAAACTTAATTCATGTAAGACGTACATTCACCAAATTAAAAATAAGATAAAGATAACATAAGGATAACTTACCCATCCTCATAAGGGGTAATAATCAGCCTATGAAAAGCATCATATTCTCTAATATCTCAAGAATTTTGAGTCTTTGAACAAGCAGGTGTAGTAGTACTACTGATCATAGATGGTGATGTTGGTACAGGGACTCCAATATTTGACCTAGATATACTAGGTGTCGATGATGTTGGAGATACAATTTGAGTCGATGATGGAAGCAGAGATGAGGAGCTGCCTTTTTTACTTATATGATAACTCGAAGAAGAATTTATACGAGGTGTGGGAACAATATTATTAGGAAGACCTGTACTCCTGCCATGAGAAGTTGTGGAGTTATTTTAGATAGACCCACATGGTGGTATACTAAAACAAGAAGGTGGTAATGAAGTCGATAGTGGAGGAAAGCTAAGGGTAATGATGTCGACATATAAGTAATAGCGGGTGGCAGTGAATGTTGTTGAGTAGGAGCGACATATGGCAGTGAAGTTGGTTGAGGAGGAAAGGTGGGTGGCAATGAATTCACCTTCAGAGGACCTACATCTGGCTAGCTGGAGTGACTTGTAGGTGGCAATGAAGCTGGTTGAGAATCATGTTGTTTCCTCTTATTTATGCTTTCGACGCTTTCCAGTTGTCTTCTTCATTGCCTTAAAAGAAACTCAAAATATGCACAAGGATACATTAGGTAACAGAAGCTGAAACTATTTCTGTTTACTCAGGTAAAATTATACATTTCAACTAGCCTATCAAGCCACAAGAATCGTCTTTACATGATAAGCAGTCTACCAAATTAAATTTAATATAAACTTGCTTCAGTCAATTTCTAATGGAATTACAATAAATACATCAAACAACAATTTGCCAATTCATCAATTATACAGCTTATTAATATCATTATACTAGAGAAACATAAATATAAGGCTGCTATACCAATCCATTCTCATAAGCAAAAAAAAGACTACAACCAAATTCCACTACAGCAAGATCAAACAAAAAGTAGTTGAGTCCACGCACACATAAAACACAATTTAGAAGATCCAGCTATTGTCTACTGTTAAATTTTTACTTATTATTACAAACAACAACATACTCAGTGTAGTCTGAGGATGATGGAGTTTACAAGAGTATTTATTAGTGAGTATTAATTTTGAAATTATACATGAACAAGTAAAACTAAAGAACGTAAAGCATTTTGATCAAATCTGTTAACCATTAACCTGATTCCCAATCAACAGCTCAAAAAATAAACTTCATAAAAAAACATGGAATTTAACCAAGTTGCATATGTAGGTCCTCTTCAAAGATGCAACCAAGTTACACCTTAAGTAACATTTTAGTCTGAGGATCACGTATGGAAGGCAAACTCGAGACTCGTCAGGTACTCATATAGAGATGAGATACTTTGGGACAGACATAGAGATAGTTGTCTCGGGATACTTACACCTCACGTGTGCAGAAGTACACCTGACATGATCTCAATGTTCAACGCACAAGCTCATCCCAATAGTTCATGTGCTATATAGTATGAACTAGTCCTATGAACCCCAAAAACTATTTATATAAACCTTCACTCTAAATCCCCCTTTACAGATGACAGATCACAGAATAAAGGTTGAGAAAGTTGCAACTAAGAAAAGTAGAGTTAAATGTCACATATTCTCCATTAACAACGCCAACTACAGTGAGGTTTCCAGAACTTCTATCGGAAAAATCTTGATGTCTTCATATTTTCCAGGTCTTCATTATTCAGACTCTACATTTTCCTCGTCAAATATGTTTTCCTACATAAGTCACATTGATATTAGTATGTTTTTTTTCATGTTTTTGGGGTATGAAACTTATTCATTTAATAGTTAGATGTAAGGGGATACAACTTATGAATAACTACATAAGAAGAGTACTCTTTTACTAATCAAGAAGTTACGCATGGACATCCTATATTGCTGAATAGAGCATCCAATCTGCATAGATTAGGCAATCCAGCCCATTTTAGTGGAGGGGCGCTATTTGTTTACATCCATTAGTTTGCAAGGGATTATACACCAATTTTTATGGAGGTAAAATTGTTGTTCATGTACCTTTATCCTTGCAGGTTCAAGTAGAGGCCTGTTTACTTATGTTTTCTCATATGAATCTTTTGTCTCTGGTTATTGGGGATCCCATTTCCGTATGAATTGTTTTCAATTTATTAGTAACTTAATGGAAGACATAATGTTGGAGTTGTACATATAATTTTAGTTTAACCTATAATACTAAGAATAATTTTCTAACAAAACTACAACTTGGTTGCATCTTTGAAGAAGACCTAATCAACTGGATTAAGAATATTAAGAGGACCTACATCTGGCTGGCTGGAGTGACTTGTAGGTGACAATGAAGCTGGTTGAGAGTCATGTTGTTTCCTCCGAATGTACTGGATTAAGAATATTTAACCATCGAATTATGCTAGGCCAAGTAATGGAGACATCAACTACCATACCTTTTTCTTATTAGTAATTTTCCCAGGGATGAAACAACTCTCTTTACTTCAATATCCTCAGCTATTAGTTATTTGATCTCATTCTACCCTAGTAGTATATACAACAAGATAATCTAGCAACAACAAGCCAAATTCCTAGCATTGTACATATAGGCATCCTTTTAAACATTTTCCCCTCCTATATATGTTGGATATTTGCTGATGAAGACATCACCTTCAAGCTCAATAGGAAGGAGAAATCATAAAAGACCACACCAACACTTACATTCTTATTACCCAAACATGTTGTTTAACACAACACACTCTCACTAAAGCAGAATGAAGGGATCAAGGTTTTCAGTTTCAATGCCCAACTATAAGGAAGTTCTTTTTATATGACCCAAAGAGGTGTTTTTCCAGCAGTTGTACGATGCACTAAAATCTACTTCAACAAGAGTGAGTAGTGGAATCCTATAAGGTTTTGATGCTGCTGGATATTTTATCCTTAACATCGAAGAAGATAGAAATTCCAAAATCATACCAAAACAGTTCACAAAGTTCTCAGCAACTACAATTTCTTGAAACCTAAGGTAAGACAGCAGCACAACACCTGATGCAGAAAACAAAATACTGATAAGAGGGGTTCCATAACACGATCTCTTTGCGAAAAAATTAGGAAGCATCCCCCGTTCTACCATTCCCAAAAGCTGATATGAGTCACTACTCATCTTAGCTAAAAACATTCCCATATTTGACACAGCCGAAGCCCCTTGAACCTACAATCTTAACCATAATCCTCCAATGATATTAGCCACGTGAACATTGCTGCTGATCGAGGACATTATGTGATTTTTTGAGGACTTAGTGGTGAAAAGTTTAGTGAAATCCATATGCTAGAAAAATAATATGCTCTGAAATCACCATATGCTAGAAAAATTTAAAGCTTATAACCAATAAAATTTACATAAAACTACCTATAATAAATCATGATAAAACAGTAGCACTTTCAATATAGGAATACTCAATCAGAAAAAATTCAAATCCCTTTGTTATAAAATACAAAAATACTCAACCAGAAACTTATCTACACAATCTAAATTATGAGATAATGAATTTTTTGTAGCCCACATTAAGCTCAAGTCAAACATTATCAAATCCGACATATTCCAACATACCAACTAAATGTTAGAACAGAAACACTCATGAAACATATGTGAAGAATAAATATAGAGTGAACTTATGAAATTCCCGCTATGTATTCATTTGCAGAAGATCTGAATTTATACAAGGAAAAACCTAACCATTTCCAATCTAGTAGCCACTTACAAAGTGGATGTTAAAACTAAATAAGAACATGTGCCACTAATAGCCATAAAAGGGGCAACTAACTTGAGAAAGTTGAGCAACTAAAGTTGACTAAGTCTAGCTAGAAAATAGGAAGCACTAAACTGAAATAAGTAAAAACCAGTACAAAAATAATAATAAGCTGGAAAAAATGTCAATTGTCTAACACTCTTCCTTGGCATTTTTGTGGCAAACACCAATTCTTTACCTCAGATCTTGAAACCTTTCCTTTGGCAATTACTTAGTGAAAATGTCAGCTAGTTGGTTCTCAAATGAACAAAGAACAAACAACACTTCATTAGATTGTTGGACTTCTCTTATAAAACTAAACTTGATCTTGATATGCTTAGTTTGACCATGAAACACTGAATTTTTTGAGATTGAAACTGCTGAACTCTTGTCACACATGATCTTGGTAGCTTCTGTTTGTTCATGGCCCAAGTCCTTCAACATCTTCCTTAGCCAGATTGCTTGATTCACAGTAGATGCACAAGCTATGTACTCAGCTTCTGATGTTGATTGAGCTGTAGTTTTTTGTTTCCTAGAGCTCCAATTAAAACAACTTGTCCCCAAGTAGAAAAGATATCCAGAGGTTCTTTTCGAATCATCAACTCCGCCACCCCAATCGCTATTAGAGTACCCGACCAGGTTCATAGTTACTTCAGCAGATGTTGGGAAAAAAGTTCCAAACTTGCTGGTTTTTTTAATATACCTTAACACTCTTTTAGCCATTGTGAAGTGTGTGTCTCTAGGAGAATGCATGAACCTAGAGACAAAACTTACAACAAATAGAATGTTAGATCTGCTTGTGGTTAGATATAGAAGACTGCCAATTAAGCTTCTATACATACTATCATCCACTTTTTTGGAATCCTCATCCTTGCCAAGCTTCACACCAGTAGAGATTAGAGTACTCACAGGTTTGCAGTCTTGCATTTTGAATATGTTTAGAATATCTTCAATGTATTTCTGCTGGGATATTAAAATTCCATCACTGGACTGCAACACATCCATGCCAAGGAAGTACTTCATGACTCCAAGATTAGTCATTTGAAAGATTTTCTCCATTGTATCCTTGAACCTTTGGATTGGTTCAATTTTGCTTCCTGTCACAAGAATGTCATGTACATAAATTGAGACAATTAAGGACTCACCTGCAGTGACTTTCACATACAAAGTTGCTTCACTTTGACTTCTACTAAAGCCAATTTGGATGAGATGATTGTCCATCCTCTCATACCATGCCCTCGGGGCTTGTTTTAGGCCATACAAGTCCTTCGTTAAGAGATAAACTTGATCCTCTTTTCCAGGAATTGAGAAACCCTCAGGTTGCTCTACATAAATCTCTTTGGCAAGCAAACCATTCAAAAAAGCCAACTTGACATCAAGTTGATGAATCTTCCGGGAACTATGAGATGCAAATGTAAGAATAAGCTTGATTGTGTCATACCTTGCTACAGAAACAAATGTTTCCTAGTAATCCAAACCATATTGTTGTGTGTATCCCTTCACCACCAATCTAGCCTTATGTTTGCAAATTTTTCCATCGGGATTGAGTTTTGTCTTGAAAATCTATTTTACACCAATCACCTTGCGATTTATAGCTCTGTCAATAAGCTACCAGGTTCCATTCTTCTCGATCATGTCTAGTTCATCTTGCATAGCTCTCCTCCATGCCTAAGAGTATTGTGCTTCAGCATAGCTTGTTGGTTCAGGGGTAACCAAATTACACCGTTGATAGACATCTTTTAAGGTTCGAGTTCCCCTCACTGGTACATCATCCACTAGTTCATCTTCTAGAAGTTGAGGTTGCTCTTTTGAAAATAAATCAAAACGAGAGGTTTTCTGATTTTTCCAATCCCAACCATCTGCTTCATCAAACTTCACTTCTCGATTGAGAATTAGTTTTTTTTTATTTCATACAAAAAATCATGTATCCCTTGGATGAACTATAGCCCATAAATATGCCCTTATGAGCCTTGTTTTCCAACTTATTCCTCTTTGTTTCTGGAACACGATAATAACATATACACCCAAAGATTCTGAGATGGTGTACTGATCATTTGTTCCCACACAAAGCTTCATATGGAGTCATGTCCTGCAAGGCCTTAGTAGGTATTGACTGCCTCAGCCCAAAACTGATTTGGGATCTTTCTTTCGAGCATAAGAAATCTCGCCATCTCCATTATCGTCTTGTTCTTCCTTTCAGACACACCATTTTGTTGTGGAGTGTATGGTAATGTCAATTGGCGTACAATACTTGTGCTATTACAAACCTCCACAAACTGAGAAGAAGTATATTCTCCTCCATTGTCAGACCTTAAAGCCTTAATACTAAGATTACATTGATTTTCTACTAAAGCTTTAAATTGTTTAAAAACATCAAAGACTTCACTCTGTTGGAAAATATACACTCTTCAGTCTAATGAAATAAACACAACACATTCTGGTGTAGTCATCAATAAAGAGGAGAAAGTATTTGTTACCACTCAACGGATCTGTTTTCATTGGGCCGCAAACATCTGTATGAATGAGCTGAAGTTTCTGGTTAGCTCTCCATACTTGATTTGATTGAAATGGCAATTTTGTTTGCTTTCCCTGTTGGCAATTTTCACAAAATTGAGCATTAGAAAGAAATTCAGGCATATTTTCCACTAGCTCCTTCTTTTTCATCTCTGCGATGCTTCTCAGATTGAAGTGACCGAACCTTTTGTGCCATAGGTTTATACATGTTTGTGAAGTAATAGTGTAAGCCTGCTCAGTCATTTTCTCCCAATCAACTAAAAACATTCGGTTGCTCATTTTAACATAAAATAATTCTACTCCAGAAGGGTCAAAAACAACACATTCACAATTCTTAAAATGCAGAGAATAATTATTTTCAAGCATTTGTCCAACACTCAACAAATTTTGACTCATATCAGGTGTGTACAAAACATCAGGAATAGTTTTTATACCTGATATTGTTGAGATAGACATTGTACCTCTGCTTTTGACTTCTATTGCCTCACCGTTTCCCACTTTTACTTTAGATTTGTAGGTACGATCAAGGAATTTGAACATTTCAGCATCATTACACAAGAAATGTGTGCAACCACTATCAAGAAGCTATGAATCAGGGGATTCATTGATTGAAAAGTATGAAACTGCAAAGAGTTGCTCCTCATGTGCATCTGTAGCTTCTACTACTTGTGCTTGCAAAAGTACCAGACGCCTTTTCTCTTGATTTGCAGACCTTGGATATGTGCCCCATCTGCTTACAGTTGCCGCATATAGCATCGACTCTCAACCAACAGTACTTCTCCAGATGTGTATTAGTTTTTTTACAATGTTTGCATGGAGGGAACTTCTGCTTCACATCTTCACTATTGTTTCATCCATCATGCTTGCCCTTATTCTTTTGGTTGAACTGTTGCTTTCCTTTACTAAATATTTGCTATTGTACAGAGAAAGCTCCTTCAGTGAACTTGTCCCATCTCATAGTCCTCCTTTGCTCTTGTGCTTGAAGAGCACTCATTAGTTCACCTAATGAAAGTTTGCCCAGGTCCTTGGATTCCTTAAGAGAGGAAATCTTAGATTCAAACCTCTCGGGAAGAGTCACAAGAACTTTCTCTACAATTCATTTGTCTGTAAATTCTTCACCAAGAAGTCTAATGTTATTAACAATTAAGGAGATTCGATTAACGTACTTATTGATTGTTTCATCCTCCTGCATATTCAAGGACTCAAACTCTCTTTTCAGACTCAACACTTGCATTTGACGTGTTCTATCACTGCCTTGATATTCTTCATTCAACCTATCCCAAGCCTCTTTTGCTATTTTGCAAGCCATGATTCTGTAAAATACCGAATTTGTCAAAGCATTCTCAATAAGCGACTTGGATTTAGATTTCTATGCCTTCTCTTCGTTTTTGGATTTGATTTGAGCCAAGGTAGGATTTGCTGGTAGAGCAGAAAATGGTTTATCTTCCGTCACAGTTTCCCAAAGTTCTTAGGATTCCAGAAAAGCTGGCATCTTCACGGACCAGATTTGGTAATTTTCACCGGTGAAAGTGAATGGTAAATATAAAGGTAGGTTGTTTGATGCCATTTATGTTGTAGGTTACAAAAAAATTATCTTGTAAGATCAACTAGAGGCTCTGTTGCCACTGTTAGAATAGAAACACTCAAAAAACTGATTTGAAGAATAAAAATAGAGTGAACTTGTGAAATTCTGGCTATATATTAACTTGCAGAAGATCTGAATTTATACAAGGAGAAACCTAAGCATTTCCTATCTAGTAGCCACTTACAAAGTGTATGTTAAAACTAAATAAGAACATGTGCCACTAGCAGCCATAAAAGGGGCCACTAACTTGAGAAAGTTGAGCAACTAAAGTTGACTAAGTCTACCTAGAAAATAGGAAGCACTAAACTGAAATAAGTAAAAAACAGTAATAATAATAATAATAAGCTGGAAAAAATGTCAATTGCCTAACACTAAATTCAAGAGAAAAACATTGGATAAGATAATGATCCAAACAAGTCAATCTTCTTCATTTGATTCATAATCACCATCAAATTCTTCCTCATCACTTATTTCATTTTCTTCAAGCAATTCCGCATGACTTTTATCATATTCATCAGTTTGGGATTTCTCCTCGTTAGCTCTGGATGTTCCTTCCCCATAATTATTTAGATTTGATTGAAGGACAGTAGCATCAAATTCTTCATAGATGCCTTCACTATATATGTTGCAATTCACCTGCTAATTCATCATCCACCATTGCTTCCACACTTGAAATATCATTTTGATACGCTACATACAATGCATCCTCAGCCTCCACTCTCCCCACGAGCTTTGTTTTTATAACTACACGCCATGAAGATTTATTCTTGCACAAAGGATAAGGAATGTATTACACTTGTTTCACATTATGTGCAATGATAAATGGATCATAGAAACAATACTGCCTCGTGTGAGTAATTTCAACTATTTTGTATTGAGGATGGACCTTTGTACCACTAGAATCAGGATCATACCACTTGCACAAAAATATTACTAGATTTTTCTTTGGCCAACCAACAACATACTGGAGTTCTATAATCTCTTGAAGCACACCTTAATAGTCAATATCCCCCTCACCTTTCACCCACACCCACTATTGTTGGTTTTCTTGCCTTTGGACCATTCTTCTGTATGAAATGTATACCCATAGATGAAGTACTTAGACATTATTCTAACTCTATGATCAGGTCCCAAAGAAATATCACGTAAAAAATTGGACATTCACGACATCCACGACATTAATTGGATTATGAACCTATATAAAATTAAAGAAAATTTAGAATTCTAAAAATACATATAATTGGTGGGAAAATGTTTAATAGTATTAGGTAACACTTACATATTCTCTAAACCACTCTGAAAACCTAGAATAAATAGTATCATTCCCATATGTACCAACAAAATAATTGTCTGACAAAATAACAACTTTAATTAGTTAAAGGGATGATGAATCTTGTTTAGAAGAATATATCTATCTATCTATATACTAGATTCACTGAACGCACGTGTAGGTTAAGTCTTAAGATCCCTATACACGAGATATTTTATCTTTTATGTATGTTTTAGGCTTTCAACATATCAATATGTATTTAATATTGGACTGCATCATACTAAGTGAATGGCCAATCTATTTGCATTCTTGCTTGTTGGGTATGTAGTGACGAACATCGTATTCTTAAATTGTGATTAGGCAATTTGTTAGTAAGTAATTGTGCACAAATTAACAGTTTGTCCTCTTAGTTATGTCGTGTCATGAACTGTATGTTCCCTTTTACTATTTGAAATTCACTGTACCCTGTATTTGAATAACTTTATATACACAAAAGTAATGTCTTTTGTGGTAGCTCTCTAGTGTTTTTCATTTCGTCTCCTCTTCCACCAAACCTAAGAATTTGTCCAATATAATTTCATTAACTACATGTGTGGTGTATGTTTTTTCTTGTTTAATTTCTTACAATTTTGGTATTAATCAAATCTCACCTAATACTTTTTTTGTAGATAGTATTTCTTGTGTATGTCCCGGTGCATCAATCTGGTTGTTCACACATGCCCTGCACTTTTTTTATTGGCATAGATATTCCTCTAGATAGTGCAACGTATAGTTTGCCATGCAAGAAAGCATGTTGTGTAGGTATACTCCTACATTTAATATTGTTTGACTTTTAAATTTATTTATCACCATTGCAAAAATATAGTAGTATTGGAAATTGTTTCTGAATAAATTTGAAAAGGTTTCCTTCATTTTTGTGGGGGGG
>NW_006239098.1:380226-383690 GCF_000226075.1 Solanum tuberosum | reverse complement strand
TTTTTTCTGCATGTATGACATTCTCGTCAAAGCCTCTACAAATCAACCATGTCCCATTGTATAAGCCATTTGAGGGGTCCAGTTTTCTCAGCAGCATGATGGGTGCATTTTCTTTCAAAACAAACCTAATGTAAAAAATTAAAAGAATCTTCAATTATTTTGTATATGTAATCGTGTAATTCTTTTCTTCTCTTTTGTGCTATGAAGTATCACAATAAGATAAGTGTAAAAGTTAGGATGGATTAGACAACGTACCTATGCCGCGGAGTCCATTGAGCATTACGGTGTTTAGGTATAAATACATATCATATCTTTACCGAGGTTGATTCTATGTAATCTTGCACACTGCGGCGTAGTAAATATTTAGCCGCTTCAAATAGTATAACTCGGGCACGCTGTTCTCCACCACACACTTCAAGTCATAAGTAGTATCTGCTTAAAAAGGGGAAGGGGGTGGTTATAGTTGTATTGTTGGAGTAAATATCTTGTTTGTAGAATATTGACCTGTTTTTTTTCTGCATGTATGACATTCTCGTCAAAACCTCTACAAATCAACTATGTCCCATTGCATAAGCCTTTTGAGGGGTCCAGTTTTCTCATGGGCGCATTTTCTTTCAAAACTAACCTAATGTGTAAAATTAAAAGAATCATCAAATTTTATGTATATGTAATCGTGTAATTCTTTTCTTCTCTTTTGTGCTATGAAGTATCACAATAAGATAACTGTAAAAGTTAGGATGGATTAGACAACATACCTATGCGGCGGAGTCCATTGGGCGTTAAGGTGTTTAGATATAAATACCGTTCATATATTTATTGAGGTTGATTCTTTGTAGTCTTGCACGCTGCAACTTAGTAAATATTTAGCCTTTTCAAAGAGTATAACTCAGGCACGTAGTTCTCCACCACACACTTCAAGTCGTAAGTAGTATCTATTTAAAAAGGGGAGTCATTTAACAGTTAAAGCTAATTTGTTTTCTAATTAGTAAATGTAGAATTGAGTTTTTACTAAGTCTAACCTCATACCATGCACTTTATTCAGCATGTCTACAATTGTTGCTTTTAACTTGTACAAACAATCCTGCAAATCGCCAATACACCATATTTATGATTATATTTTGGATATCAAAATGGTTGTTATTTTTAGAGAGTACAAGTATAGGATAGTATGTACTTGTGAATCATCTAGGTCTCCATCAATAATACATACCAACGGAACTTCTATGGCTCTTCTCATTTCCTTACTTGGTGTTAGCATAAAATCTTTATTTTCGGACTTTACCATTTCACGCCTGTATTTTCGATGAGATTAGTTAACTCTATCACCCATTTTGAGTGAGATTTTCTCAATGCAAAGGTTTTGGGAACTTAGGAATTTTAGTATGTAATTACCCAAAGTTGATAATAGAACAATTGTGTCCTGTTATAGAAACTTTAAAAGTAACATGTGTACAATGCTAAATTATAGTATGTACATGAGTTGTGACAATCGGGTTTAAATAACATTGAAGAACATATGTGTGATTAATGTAATGTACCAGGTCCGTGGATTTCTGACACTGCGGATTGATCAAGACGTTACTCATGGAAATAGTAGATATTTCAAAAAGTGCCTAGTGTGAAAGAGCTTGTTTCAAATTTGAAATAACTATTATACTCAGTTTATTATAAAAACATACAGTAGTATGACCAATACTTTTATAGATTAGAATTCTAACGTCACATAAGCCAAGTATAGGTTTATAATCTTTCATCTTTTCTAGAAAAGCACCGTCATTTTCTGCAAAATCTTCTCATTGAGTAACAATTGTATGCTCCATGCTGGGTTATTAGTTAGAAGTGAAATGTCAATACTTCACCATATCTCTATATTGATGATAGTTTAGGCATCTTCAAAACATACTGCTCATTTGTAACAACTATCTCCCGTCTCTTGCTATATTCCTTTCAACGAGGGGATTCATTGAAACTAAAACGCAAATCAAATCTTAGAATAGGTAATGTAAATTAGTGATAGCGATTACATAATGGAGCATGAAATTAAATAACAAATTATTTGGGTGGACAGTTACCTAGAATAGCACCATTAGGTAATTTATCGACATGATCCAATGATACAAAGCCAACAGAGAATCTGTTTGTTGAAACTTCAATGTTAGTCGCCTTTATGATTGTGTTATCTGCAAATTCCAATTTAAGTTCTTTATCTACGGAATAGTAGTTAGGGTTGACCGATCTAAGCGTCCTTTAGCAATGTAGTAACTCTTATTTGGTTTCAAGTTGTCCTTCCATGTTTCGATATGTTGATTAAATAGTGTTGCTTGAATTTTTGTACCTAGTATCACTACTAAAAAACTGTCAAAAAATGACGGACAAAAAAGCGACGGATTGCGTCGCTCCAAAAAGCGACGCCATTTGCCACACTGTCCGTCGCTTTTTAATAAAAATAATTATATTACAAAAAGCGACGGACGGCATCTCTTAGTCCGTCACTTTTTCTTGCGGATTTTTGCGCTAAATATATATATAATTAATAATTATTTATTTAATATATATAGAGACGCCGTCCGTCGCTTTTTAATAAAAATAATTATATTACAAAAAGCGACGGACGGCATCTCTTAGTCCGTCACTTTTTCTTGCGGATTTTTGCGCTAAATATATATATAATTAATAATTATTTATTTAATATATATAGAGACGTTTTAATTTATTTTATTTTATTAATTAGTTTTTTAAAAAGCGATGGACGACATATCTTAGTCCGTCGCTTTTTGGTCAAAATATTTAGTCAAACATTTTTAAAAAGCGACGGACAATGTCTCTTAGTCCGTCGCTTTTTAGTCAAAATTTTGGTCAAATATTTTTTGAAAAGCAACGGACAAAGAGACGTTGTCCGTCGCTTTTTTAAAATTATATTGAACCAAAAAGTGGGGTTTCCCCCCATTTTTTCCATCTCTCTTTCTCTCTCTTCTCTCTCTTCTCTCCCTTCTCTCTAAAACCAAACTGTTGCGCCGCCACCCCATGCCACCGCCGCCCTTCTCTCCTTGAGCATTAGTCCCGTCGCTGCCTTGCCCCATCGGCGCCGCCACCCGTCGTCCCCACTGCCTCTTTTCCTTAGCTTGCTAAGGTTAGGGTTTAATTTTAGTTTTTTTTCAATTCTAGTAATTATTTGATTTGTTATAAATTAGTGTATTATTTTAGTTTGATGAATTGTGTTATTCAATTGTTAATTTGTATATTTGATTATTGTTAGTTAGGTAGAGATTTAGGGATTTTTGATTTTAGGGTTTTCTTCTAAATTGGGGTTTCTTTTTTTAATATGATTGTGAATTGAGTATTAGAAGATAGAACTAACAAATAATTAGAAGTTAGAAGTTATAAAGTTAGAAGTTAGATTAGTTGCATTTTCCAACTTTGAAATTCTTGAATTTAGTATGTTTGACGGTTGAAGTTAGAAAAAC
>NW_006239098.1:379467-380160 GCF_000226075.1 Solanum tuberosum | reverse complement strand
AATAATTAGAAGCTAGAAGTTAGAGATTAGTTGAATTTTTCAATTTGTCATTGTATTTGTGCTTATATGTATTATATTGTTGTTGAAAACATAAAAATCTTGAATTATTGTAGAATTTTAGAACTTTAAGTTATGAATTTTAGAAAACTTTAATTTTTGTAGGATTTTAGAACTTTAGGTTGTGAACTTTAGAAATCTTGAATTATTGTGTGATTTTAGAACTTTAAGTTGTGAACTTTAGAGAACTTCATTTTTGTAGGATTTTAGAACTTTAGGTTGTGAACTTTAGAAATCTTGAATTATTGTGTGATTTTAGAACTTTAAGTTGTGAACTTTAGAGAACTTCATTTTTGTAGGATTTTAGAACTTTAGGTTGTGAACTTTAGAAATCTTGAATTATTGTGGGATTTTAGAACTTTAAGTTGTGAACTTTAGAGAACTTCATTTTTGTAGGATTTTAGAACTTTAGGTTGTGAACTTTAGAAATCTTGAATTATTGTGGGATTTTAGAACTTTAAGTTGTGAACTTTAGAAATTTCGAATTATTCTAGGATTTTAAACTTTAGGTTGTGAACTTTAGAAATCTTGAATTATTGTAGGATTTTAGAACTTAAAGTTGTGAACTTTGGATAACTTGAATTTTTGTAGGATTTTAGAACTTTAAAGAGTGAATTTTAGAGAACTTGAATCTTT
>NW_006239098.1:373731-379049 GCF_000226075.1 Solanum tuberosum | reverse complement strand
GGATTTTAAAACTTTACGTTGTGAACTTTAGAAATCTTGATTTATCTAATTTATGAACTAATTATTAGGTTGAACTTTAGAAATCTTGATAGAATATAGTCTTTATGAACTATTTGTAATTTTGAAACTAATTTTGAAAGAATCACAATTTTTGAATGTTAATTTAAGTTTGTTGTTTTATATTTTATGTAGCTTCTTTATAATGTGTTGTGTTTAATTGGGGCTGAACTGAATTGAATTGCTTTTGCAGGTGGGCAGCAAAAACTGCAGTTTCTGCTATCAAAAAAATTGCAGAAAAAGCGATGGACAGGGTCCTTTAGTTCGTCGCTTTTCTGGATTTTTTCAAATTTTTTATTTCCAAAAAAAGTGACGGACGGCGTCTCATTGTCCGTCAAGATTCTAAAAAATTAAAAATTAATTAAAGCGATGGACTTCGTCTCTTTTTTAAAATTAAAAATATAAAAAAAAATAAAAAAAAGTGACGGATGGCGTCACATTCTTCAAAAAAATAATATTTAAAAAAAAACAAAAGGCGACGCAGTTCGTCGTTTTTGGAAAAGCGTCGAGCCAAAAAGCGACGAGACTGACTGCGTCGCTTTTCCGTCTCTTTTGGCCAAAAAAGCGACGCAGTCCGTCGCTTTTGGCCAAAAAAGCGATGCAGTCCGTCGCTTTTTAGCAATTTTTTAGTAGTGATTGTGCAAAGGGGTGGGGGTATAAGTACAATAAACATGAACGATAAAATAATAAGGTAAGTAAAAGTGTCAATGTTATTACCTCTTTGTTAAATAATATTATTGTTCGGAAAGTCCCTACATGCCTTGAATTCTCGTAAGTTATTATTGAACCCCTTCAAATCACTAAGACTTTTATCACCGAGTTAACCGACTATTTTTGTATGTTGTTTATCGGTACATTCCATTTTGCTAGTTCAATTTCAGTCGTCATGTGGGCTGGAGCTTGATGACTACCACTGGGAAATGAGAGTGACAATGTAATTCTAGGAGTTATTGTGTATTAGTACCATTGATGAGGGCGACAAATGGTCGAAATTTGCATGATTAGGTAGGGATTTGATGCATAAAAAAGGGTATCATTAAGATGTAAAGTGCAGCTAAAATAAGGTTACAAGTAACATATATATGTAAAATATGTGTTTAAAATTGCCAGGGGACTGTATGTGAGCAGGTGAACCAATAATAGGTTGTATAAGTAATGCTTCACGAGGAAGAAACAAAGTTGATTAGTGGTGTAAAGTATGTGTTTACCATTGCCGGGGGACTGTATGAAAGCAGGTGAACTAATAAATATATATTTGCATTAATAAACATATTTATCTCATAAAATTAGCTATTAAATAAATAATAAAAATTAAACTAATATAAACTTCAACTTGCGTTATTACAAGTCATATGAACTTTTCTTCGTTTAAAATACTAAAATATTAAGAAATATTAATAAGTAAAACAAAAGGGCAATGTTTATATAGTAATAACTATTTTGAAGGAAACTTCCCGAGAGTCAAAATCACATAAGTAGCATTGATAAATAAAGTCATTCTTTTGTCTTGAGCATCAAAAACAAATCGTCACAATTCTCTAAATTTTGGAAAAATATATTCAGAAGTATATATCTACATCACAAGAGAAATTGTTAAACAAAAAATACAAAATGAATTTAGATTACATCATGTTAACTTCATATATTGGAATATTAAATACTAATATATATATTAAGCAAAAAATCAATTATTCTATCATAAAAATTATATTATTTTCCTCAACTACTCGAGGTTATGGAATAAACCCTCTTAGGATAGAACGACTTACTTCATTAGAATAGTGGAACCTCATATTCTGCTAAACTTTGAACTCACTCAACGACAATAAATGACAAAAAAAAAATTAAAAAGCAACAAGAAGAAGAAAAGTAGAAGATTAGAAAAAAATGTGGTTGAAAATTGAGAGGAAGATCCTCTATTTATAGTAAAAAAAGGGGGTAGTATGAAAAAATATTTTTTGTGTCTTATCTGAAAAATCATGACCTTTCCGAGAAGTCACAACACTTTGGAAAAGTCACAACTCTTTTGAAAAGTCACAACTTATTGAAAAAGTCACAACTCTTTGGAAAAGTCAAAACTCATAGAAAAATCACCACCCTTTGAAAAAGTCACAACTTATCGGAAAAGTCACAAGTCATCGAAAAAGTCACAACCTAAGTTAGGAATATTATAGTAATTTAACATTCAAGTTAGGAGTTCATGCTTTTAAGGTAATATATATATACCTATGAAATGGTTGGACCTCAGGACAATTCAATAGTAAATGTTGTAGCTGACTTTAGCTCCATCTTAGTTAACTTTCGCTTTCGAGTATGTTTTGGACCTCCTTTTCTATGGAAAAGGGTGGTGCCAAAGGATCGATAATTCCTCCATCGTAATGTCATTTGGGTCTATTTCTCAAACATGGAACATCATTTTCAAAATAATATGAATCAAAATTAAAAGTTTCTCTTTCCAGATATGCTTCACGCATCGCTCCCTCTATTCTCCATCTATTTTTATGGTCCATTTACTTTTGCCAATAATCCTGTAAAGTATGACCTTTAGATGATTTTTTTTAAATTCAAACAGAAAATAAAAATAATTATAAGTCCTCACCTTCAAATGGATACATCCATCTACCTTGAACATGACATCCAAGTCGTGCCTCTTGCACAAGATGAATTGGGAGATGTTCCATTACATTGAAAAATCCAGGAGGAAATATTTATGCAAATTTGTTTAAAGCTAGGCAAATGTTACTCTCCATGTAATTTAGGTTTGCCACCCTCAATGTGCTAGAACACAACTCTTTGAAAAAAGGCTTATTTACGTGATGGGTTTCCATATTCTATCATGCAAGGACTTGAATGCAATAGGCATCAAAGATTCCATGAAAACATGTCAATCATGGCTTTTCATAGACATCAACTTTCCTTCTTTCATAACGACACATCTAGATAAGTTTGAAGCATATCCATCAGGCATCTTCAATTTTTTTGACCCAATCACAAATCTCTCTCTTCTCATCCAAAGTGAATGTGTAACTAGCCTTGGCTTCTAAATCTTGTTGTTAAGGTATGTCAAGTACAACTCACTTCGCCCGCAATATTCTTTTAAGTCCATCCTAGCCTTCAAATTATCTTTTGTCTTGTTATTCATATCCATCACAGTATTAAATATGTTGTCAAAAAAGTTTTTTTCAACATGCATGACATCCAAATTATGGCGAAGAAGGTTATGCTTCCAATAGGGTAACTCCCAAAATATGCTCTGGTTTGTCCAAATATGTGTAACACCATAACTAGGTATCTTACATGGTGGAGAATTTGTTACCTTAGATAAATCCCTAACTCTATGCCACATTTCTTCAGACGATAAAGTTGTAGGTGGCTCTTCAAAATCAGTTTGCTTCTTCATAAATGCACTAGTATTTCTCCTAAATTCATGATCCATTGGAAAGAATCGACGGTGAAAATTGAACCATGAGTTCTTACCTCCATGTTTTAATGTGAATGCTTTAGTGTCTTCCATACAACATGGGCAAGCTAACTTACCAACCGTTGACCACCCAGACAACATTCCATAAGAAGGAAAATCACTTATAGTTCACATCAAAGCAGCACACAATATGAGGTTTTGTTTATGGACTACAACATATGTTTCCACACCTTGATTCCATAACAATTTTTAACTCATCAATCAAAGGTTGCATGTATATGTCAATCAAACCTTTTGGATTGTTTGGACCTGGAATAATAAAAGTTAGAAACATTTATGGACTTGTCATACATAACTCGGGGTGAAGATTATATGGCGCAACAAATACTGGCCAACATGAATATGGGTGCCGCAGAGACTGCAAATGGAGTGAATCCATCAGAACATAATCCCAACCTAAAGTTTCTAGGTTCATTAGCAAAGTCAAGAAACACTCTATAAAAATGCTTTCATGCTTCTCCATCTGATGGATGCCATAGAACACCTAGTGGCCTTTTATGTTCATAATGCCATCTCATATGAGGAGCAGAGCTCATTGATGCATACAACCTCTTTAACCTAGGTATAAGGGGTAAGTAATGCATTGCCTTCACTGGAACCTTCTTATTTTTGACATTTGTGACTTCCTTATAAATCCCATGATCCTAATCGGGGTGAAGATTATATGGCGCAACAAATACTGGCCAACATGAATATGGGTGCCGCAGAGACTGCAAATGGAGTGAATCCATCAGAACATAATCCCAACCTAAAGTTTCTAGGTTCATTAGCAAAGTCAAGAAACACTCTATAAAAATACTTTCATGCTTCTCCATCTGATGGATGCCATAGAACACCTAGTGGCCTTTTATGTTCATAATACCATCTCATATGAGGAGCAGAGCTCATTGATGCATACAACCTCTTTAACCTAGGTATAAGGGGTAAGTAATGCATTGCCTTCACTAGAACCTTCTTATTTTTGACATTTGTGACTTCTTTATAAATCCCATGATCCATTGGCAAAAATCGACGGTGACAATCGAACCATGAGTTCTTACCTCCATGTTTTAATCTGAATGATTTTGTGTCTTCCAACAACATGGGCAAGCCAACTTACTAGCAGTTGACCACCCAGACAACAATCCATAAGCAGGAAAATCATTTATAGTCCACATCAAAAAGCAGCACGCAATATGAAGTTTTATTTATGGAATACATCATATGTTTTCACACCTTGATTCCACAACAATTTTAACTCATCGATCAAAGGTTGCATGTATATGTCAATCAAATTTTTTGGATTGGTTGGACCTGGAATACTGCAAGTTAGGAACAATTTAGACTTGTCATACATAACTCGGGGGCAAGATTAGATGGCGTAACAAATACTGACCAACATGAATCGTGAATTTTCAACATTATTATTCTCTATAGGATTATCCACCATCAAACGCATTATGAAAATCAACATTATCTACATAGACGTCATTCTTGATATACCGTGAGTTTACGGTATTTCTAATACGTTTCACTTACTAGTTGTGTGTGTCTAAGGCCTTTTTATATTGGTTTTTATGTGTTTTTACCATGTTTTGCAGGAAAGACGTTCAGGTGCGGATGTGTAGAGACAGCTGAAGGAATTGCAGAAAAAGGGCATCCACGGAGGTGATCTACGGACCGTAGATCCATCCACGGTCCGTAGGTTATGACCGTAGATCAGCAGGCATGATAGTGAGGATAAATCAGGGAAATCTGACTAAGTGTGGAACCACGACGCCCATTGACGGTCCGTAGACTG
>NW_006239098.1:290132-372926 GCF_000226075.1 Solanum tuberosum | reverse complement strand
AGGATTTAGAGATACCTAACTTATCACTTTGCATGTAATACACTAGAAAAGGATTGCTGTTACTAGGATTGCTGCGTTATGAGATTGTGGGGAACACGTATACCCTAGTTATTTCTCTTATCTTGATAACAACCAAAGTTGAGTTTGATTATTGATTACTTATTAAGTTCTTGCTATTTGTTTTACACAAACACAACCCCCCTTTTATTATCTGTTTCTGGAAATAACTTGACTAATTGAATATAATTGTTAGTTAAAGTAAAGTCTAAACCATTTTCCTTGTGGGATCGATCCCAACCTACAAGTTGGGTTCTTTACTTGATAACGATCGCTTATACTTCTGTAAGGAGGTGTAATTTGAGCGTATCAATTCTCTCCATGAACTTTCGACACATAATAATTATCTATAAATCCCTTCTTCAAAATACGAAATTCAACTTTATCTGGTTTCATGATACATTTGCATTTGGCACAAGGACACGTAATTGTGCTTTTTATAAGAAAATCAATTCTAGTTTTTGCCTTTGCAATAAATTCTTTAACCCAATTTATAAATTCCACCCTCAATCCTACACGATTAGGATGAGTTCTATCATACATCCATTTACGATGTGCAAATTCCATCTACATAAATAAAATAATTAAAAATTTAACTAAACAAACTAGCAACAGTCCAATTAAGAACACATCTATAAATGAAATCTTAAAAATGGAGATTTTTCAACTACATAATATAACAAATTGTTCATATTTGGAATAAACTTGTTTAAGCAAATAAGAAAACACCACATATTATAGTACTTTTCAAGACATAATCTTGATAGTTAAGTACAGAGAGACTACAAGACAACAAAATATATACTCTGGATAAGCATAATCAGTACTTCATAAATTGAAAATAGAAAAGCTTAAAGTTTCAACTCACCGGTTATGAAAAGAGAGATATAATCAAGAGTATAGAGGAGACGCCTTCAAAGTGGTCAAGAAAATTAAGTAACAATCCAATTCTGTAGAGAAAATTAAGCACACATTAAATCTAATTTGTTGATAGAAGAAAAAACAAATAGAAGGAGAAAAAGGAAAAAGTGGAAAAAGGAAATGGAACTTGCTAAAGTTCAATCTAGTTATGTATTGGTTTGATTAGGCAAGGCATGATTAAGCAATTTCATGAACATTTAGTTTCCAGAAACTACTTCTAGAAGTTGATGAATTCTATTTTCAAAGCTCGACCCATTTACCGAAACAGATATGTTATAGTCAAAAAAGTAAATATGAAATAAATATATAAACTTTAGCAATTCTATGTATATATATAGTACATACGTCCTAACTACGGAGTGGTAGAGATGATCCATACAAACAAATTAACCCACACTTTCACTATCTCTTGCTTCTGGTCTGCCATAATTTGTCACCATTATATCCTCTTGCTAATCCGCTGCTAGCTGCTCTCCTCCCTATTACTCACTCTCTCATATATAAACCTCGCATCACTTTAATTCTCCCACCTAAACCCCACTTAACTCCCCCTCACTCCCAATATTAGAATATCATAGTAGCTACTTAAATCCTCTTTAAGTATAAACTTTCTTCTAATAATGGTTTTTACAAATGGGATCTCTACTACCTCTATCCTTCTTTTTTCCTCTAAACAGGTACAATCATTCTCATCTTCTTTGTTGAGATCTGTATACTTGCAATATTTTTCTTATTTGTTGGGATCTGCTTAAAGTTGTGATCATTAACATTTTTTTGGTCTATTGAGGTGTTAAGGCAAGTGGGGTTGAAAGGAAGAAGGGTAAATCTGTTGTAGGGCAAGAAATTCAACAATAAGGCTTCAAATAGCCAATTAGTAGCAAGGGAGAATCCTAATGATATTGCATTTGACCAGAAATCAAAAGTTGCTCTACATAGTATAGTTAATAAAGTAAAAATGAAATGAAGTTGTACACTTTAAAAACTGTGTATACATATAGTACGTGCAACCTAACTAAGGATTGATGGAGCTGATACATACAATTAATTTAACTCATACTCTCTATCTCTCGCTTCTATTGTGCCAAAATTTGTCACCATTATATTCCTCTGTTAACTGCTCTCCGTTCCACTATTCACTCTCTCCTATCGAACACTCTCATCACAACCTATATACATACATTCTCTACTTCTAGAGTGTTCTCTTACTTCTATTGTTCTTGCAAGTTTTGCACTTCTCAAATCCAAACCAATGTTAAAAAACAAACGAGCAAAGACATAAAGACACTATTAAAGTTGTCATGTATTTTCATAAAGACACCTTAACTTTCAAAGTGTCCTATCACCCCACAGAACTATTTAATATCGTTGTAAATGGGCCATTTTGACCCATTTCCTCGTCTCGGTTGTTGCCACGCACATGAGGCGCGTCATTCAATGTTTTCACTGCCATGGACCAGTTTAAAAGTGCCACGTGTCATTTTCTTTCTTTATTATTATTATTTAATCAATTTATGTCATCTTCTCCAATTTTAAACCCAAAATAGCCGTTGATAGCCCTAATTTTTCGATTTCATGGTTTTCTCCATAGCAAGATCAACGTTGGTTCTCTCTGTTTGACGACTTCATCATCTTCCCCAAGAAAATAAGGTAGGAATTCATTTTATCTTTTAATTTCCAGTATAAAATGTTAATTTGAAGTTTTTTATGGTTTAATTTCTTCTGAATTTTGTGATTAGGTTTTGATTGAAAATGTCAAATGCAATGTTGAATCGTATTTGTAATGATGAGAATGATCTGATGTTGCGAGTGAAATTGTGATGCAAACATGGTGACTTACTATCAATGCAAACTTCATGGTCGGAGCATAATCCAGCTCGAAGATTTTGGTCTTGTCCACGCTATCATGTATGTTTCCTAATTCTTTTATGGAGATCTTTTGTTTATGTATTTTTCTTTAATTTGTTTTTTGCGTATTTTAGGAGGATGCGTGCAACTTCTTTCGATGGAGGGATAGTGAAGATGTTGATATACGATCCAAATACGTAATTCCGAGATTAGCAAAGAGAATTAAGGAGTTGAAAGAAGTATTGGCATCTTATGAAAGTCATGTTGAAAGTAACCAAGTCGTGATGAAGGAGAAAAAGAAGAGCAAATGTTGTAACTTGAAGCTAATTGTCTTGATCATTATTGTGTGTTTTCTATTTTTAAGTCTAACCAAGAATGTGAAGGATGGAAGTTGTAGGTGTGTGCAACCAAAATTTCCATAGACATCTTTAGTTACTTCAAGTTTTTGAAGTCGTAGGTGTGTGTAACTAGAAGCTAATTGTATTGATCTTGCTAGTTGTAGGTGTGTGTAACTTGAAGGATGGAAGTTGTTGAATGCTCAAGTTATTGTTGGTCTTTGTTGTTGAAATAGTTATGATTTGAACAAGTTGTTAATGTATTTGGTTCTCTTGTCTATATTATTGTGGCAACCATATGAGAAACTTCAAAAATATGTTCAACTACAAATAAAAAAGCAGCAACAAAACTGATCAACAAGAGGACTTCATTGCAGCATAATCATTCAAGTTTTGCTTGGTTACACACAAAGTTGAGTTTGATTCCAACCAAAAACAGCACCAAAATATACATAATTAAATTTTGTTTGTCAAAATGAACAAGACAACATCAAAATGCCCTACTTCCATGGCACAGAAGTCTTCCTACTTGAAGTTGTTTGGCTTTGGCTGTTAGCAGTAGCAGCAGCTGCAGACCTAGTTTGGATAACCTTTTTAGCCCGCATTCTTTCTAGGTTGCTACTAGTAATAGTTGTCTTCCCCTTCCATTTTGAATCCACGTACTGGTGTGTAGCCAATATCACCACTAACAACATCAGCCCTCTTTGTCACTGTAGTACTAGTATTGATGACTCTTCTACTTGGCAATCCAGGCTGCTTAGTCAAATAAATACACATTCAAATATAAGACATTTTAGGCTTGCATTGACAATTGTAAACTTACATTGAGAGTTGTAAATCCATCTTCAGCTTGGTATATGCCAACACCTACCATTCTTGGCCTTTTAAAAGGTCTTGTTTGTCCTCCACTGGTGTCCTCATATTCTACTGGTCTCTTCCCTCTTTCTAGGCCTCTTCCACTGTAGGTTACTTCAGAACTAGTTTGACTATGTTGAGCCATTTCTCTTCCTCTACCCAGTCCTTCATTCATATTTCTTTCTTGAGGCACTCCTCTTCCTCTACCTATTCCTGCTCCTCTACCTATACCTCTACCTCTACCTATACCTCTCCCTCTACCATTTACAGTCTGTACTTTGAAACCAAAATATTAAAGCATATCTATTTTGTCTAAAACTAATATAATAATTAGATATATTACCTCTGTGTTTGAAGCAATTCCATGTGATTGAGTTGGAACACCTATAAAACTTGAAACTCTTCCTTTGCATCTTCCTCTACCACTTTCATTATTTGTGGTGGCCTGTGAAGAATCTTTATGTGGTTGAGTTGAACTACTAGCCCTTGCTCTGCCTCCTGCTCTTCATGTGCCTCTTCCTCTACCACTTTCATTATTTGTGGTGGCCTGTGAAGAATCTTTATGTGGTTGAGTTGAACTACTAGCCCTTGCTCTGCCTCCTGCTCTTCATGTGCCTCTTCCTCTACCACTTTTAGTAGTCTGTATGTTAATATGTAAATGCATGTACATATAACTTACATTTGAAAGTAACAAATAAAAGTACCTCTGTCTGAAAAGATGGTTCAGCTGACTGACTTGGACCAGTACCTCTTGCCTGAGAAGATGGTTCAGTTGATTGACTTGGACCAGCTTGATTTCTTGTAGGACATCCTCTTTTATTGTGTCCTTGTATACCACATTTGCTACAAGTCATAACAACAACTCTTTTGCTAAGCTTTCCAGTTTTTCTACTTTCATCTACTTCCTTTCTTCTAACCTTACCTGGTCTTCCAGGCAACTTCTTGATCTTTGGTGGTTTTACAATTGGATTATTTGATGTTGGCCACATTTTCATGTTATTCATTGGCTGAATAAAATGGGCATATGTGTTGAGGTAGGTTTCATTGCTATAACAACTAGCCACATAATGAATTGGTTCCAACTCCTTGTAATGAAGGGCAGCAACACCATGAGGACAAGGAATGCCCCTGAGCTGCCAGGATCTGCAACTACAACTCCTACTAACAATGTCCACAGTATGTGTAAATCCATGGTGTTTAATCTCAAAACCTCTTTCTCCATTCCAAGTCAAGTTACATTGCATAGACTTTTCAATATTTTCTTGCAAAATCTTTAAAGACATAGGAGATATATCAGTGATCAAAGTGTTTGAGAACTCTCTCAAATCACCAATTCTTTTCATCATCTTCACCCTTATCTCCTCAAGCATTGTGATGATCCTCAGGCCGTATCCAAGTATTAAAGCTTTCTGCCATATTGTTGTCCACAACATCACATTTGCTAGTCTTGAAAATACTTCTTGCACCATGTATTCAAGTTGTACCATAAAAGATCATCCAAACATTCTTGTCCTAATTTCTTCATTGCCTGTATATTATCCTTCATCTCAGCTTCAAATGTGGATTTTGCAATCCTTCAAAACATTCTTCTTCTTTCAACTCCTTTCCAGTTTTTACACAAATTTGCAAGAACACGTCTTGCACATTTTCTATGTTCAACCAGTGGCAATACATTTTATACAGCAATTTCTAGTCCCTAACAAACCAACATAACAAAAAAAGAATAATTAAAATGCAAAACTCAACAACAATACAACAGTAAGATCAATAAGATAATTACCTTTTGCATATCAGTAATGATGGATAGTTGACGCCCTTCTCCAAGGTCAAGATCATTCTTCACTAGTTTAAGAAACCATGTCCAGGTAAACTGATTCTCAACCTCAACATCTGCCCAAGCAATAGGCAGCATTTGGTTGTTTCCATCTCTACAAACTGCCACTAACAACAGGCCTTTACACACACCTTTGAGAAAACGCCAATCAAAACCAATCAACCTCCTAACACCTCCAAAAAATGCTTTATTTAAAGTATTGAAACAAACATAAAATCCTTCAAAAAAAATTTGCCCAGTTTCATCTTCTTCTCCAACCTTCACTACACAACTACTACCTGAATTACTCTTTAAAATTTCATCTTTATAATAAAAAATCTTACCATACTCCACAATGTGATCACCCATGCTCTCTTGTAACAATCTAGTCCTAGCTCTTCTCACTGTTGTCCTACCAACATTAATATCTAACTCCTTTCTAATAATGTCATGCAACAACACAATGCTGATGTATGGCTGTTGAGTTATTCTTTCTTTGTATTTGGTGGCCAAAAACTTTTGAGTTGCAAAGATAGTTATGAGTTGATGTCAAACATTTATGGACAGGGTTGTATGTTTTAACAATGAAATCTCCACTAGTTCTATCCTTACTTGCACACAACAACCAAGGAGAAGTCTCTTTACAACATCTCACTCTAACTCTGCCAGGCTCATTCACATATTTTTCAATTTGAATATGTTCTTGGACTGCATATCTTGTCACTGTCACTCTAAATTCTTCAATAGTTCCAAAAACCAGTCCTAATTCCCAACCAATCTTTTCAGAAGTTGCATCAAACACAACTCTATTTGGGATTTTCCTCCTCCTAACAGGTTTATGCATACTTGATCAACCTCATCACCATCTCCCCAACCTATTTCATCATCTATTTCAAAGCTAGGAGATTTCATCACTTAGATAGTAAGGCTCATCACCTCCTAGCTTACCAACTAAGCTTTCCCTAATACCAATATTTGCCTCATCATACCCTATATCTGGACCTTTTTCATCAACATTAATCTGATCTAAAGTAGTACCTCTACTTCTCCTTTGTGACCTTTTGAAATGCCTCTTGGTTGTCCTTATATCTAAATACTCTTGATGGACATCACTGTTAACCTCAGTATCTTCATTAGTATCCCCTTCAGATCCTGGTTCATCTTTTACTTCATCATCAGTTGGATCATTATCTATTATAGGATCGAAGGAAGGAGGAGGCACAGTAGAGGAGAGGGTGGAGGCATAGTGGAAGAAGGAGGCACAGTAGAAGGAGATAATGGAGGCACAGTAGTAGACTAGTCTTTAAATGGACTGCTGGAAGTTTCAGAAGGACCAGTTGTAAGGATGAAAGGAAAAATAGAAGTAGGAGGCTGATTATTAGGGTTAGAAGCCTCATTAAAAGATTTCCTCACCTACCCCACTATCACTCACATTGGGGACAAACTCCAATTCAAGTGGAGCCTCATTAGCTTCACTAACCCCATGAAAAACATACACCTCCACTGTATCCCCATCATTTATCATATTGAAAAGGTCAAATATAACCTTATCATTATCAACAAGGACCAATAACCCATCCCACTTAATGAAAAAATCATAATCTACTGTATATCGTAGTTCCTTTATGTAGTCCCTCAACTCAAAATAAGACATCCTATCAACATCTACATCTAGGAATTCTGTCACATGCCCCCTAATATATTTAGGTGGGGGACCAAATTCTATAACCCCCCCCCCCTCCCATGATACCATCTTAGAGTTATCAGAGTAAAAGTCATCCTGAAAAAGCATGTAACAAAGACAAACAGAATTCAAACACACATATCAAGAACAAACTCTAACAAGCTGTACATAGCAAACATAATCACTAACAAACAACAGTAGCAGTAGCACTAACATTTAGCCCCATCACTAAATGAACAAAAGATTGTTTACAAATGTATAATGTACAAATTGACGTCTACAAATGTATAAGCCCCAGCACTAACATTTATCCCTAACAGTGACAAAGAATGCATAAGAGACTAACAATACTAACATTTAGCCCCATCACTAACAAAACAAAAGCACTAATAGTAGCAGTTGATAATGTACAAATTGAAGTCTACAAATGTATAAGAGACAAATAATAAGATTCGAACTAAGTGGATAACATCAAACCCTAACCTAAAACACAATCACTAATAGTCGCACTAAGTCGATAACACAAAATCCTAATCACTAACAGTCGCACTAAGTCGATAACACAACACCCTAACCCTAACAGTAACAACGAAAAACTACAATATCCTAACAATGGCAACTATATGAGGTCGATTCCAACACTTTTACACTATAATAATCCCTAAAATCATAATAATCGAAAAAAGAGAAAATATTTATCATATGATGTAGAGCCCTAACATTTTAGACCTTCAATCTCCAAGAATCTTTACCAAGACACATCAACAACGAGATTATCAACAACAACACGACGAGAAAACTTTTCTATTTCTTCAGATTTTAGGGAAAGTTGAGAAATAAGAAAAGAAAAGGAAAAATGATTTTCTTCAAAGAACAGGGTCGGGTCGGGTTGAATTATATCATAGGGAGTGAGCAACACGCGCGACTACATAGACGAGGGAATGGGTCAAAATGGCCCATTTACAAAGATATTAAATAGTTCTGTGGGTGATAGGACACTTTGAAAGTTAAGGTGTCTTTACGCAAATACGGGACAACTTTGATGGTGTATTTATGTCTTCATGACAAATCATTTTCTTCCACTTTGATAACTACATTGACTACTCATTTTCTTCCAAAGCAGTACAAAACAAAGAATACAAGTTTAAGAATCTGAGAAACATAGGTCAAACATGACCATATGAAAAGGGAGAGAAAAAAATACAAGTTAATGAGGTGATGCTACACGATTAATTAGTAATGAAAGCAGGAACAACCATTAGAAAACAAATAGTAATAACAAGCACTAAAGCTTCTTGATTGACATCTATATTCTTCCACTTGTGGTTATATTTGTGAACTTATTAAGTGATATAGTAATACTTACTAGCTATTTCACATATCAACAAATCTCTGTTTGTTGTTTAAATTCATTATTGCTAGCACTTGGAGGGTCACATGAGTTCTTGCCTTATTTTTCTTATACTTCTTCCCTCATGTCAAAATTCAAAAGCTTCTCCTCTATTCTGTTTGTAAGTGCCACAAATTTTAGAGGGTATAATCAATTAGACAGTAATTTTCAGATTGTCAAAATTCAAACGCTCACAATACTACTTCATCACTCTATTGAGATGATTCTTTCTCAACATTGCTAGCTACAAGGATTTGGACGACAAATATTTAACATAATTCATTATATTCAAAGCTTTCTCAATATTTCTAGCTATTCCTGCTCACTTTCCACATAATGCATAAGGCATTCGAGCAAGTTATTCAACTATTTTCATACCAATAAACGAAATCTAACTACAAAGAAACTATACATGAATTTAAAATTGCCATGATAAAATACTAATTGGTTGAAGATAATCAAATAAAAAAGAGATGAGGAAGAGCCAAGATGCGAACAACAGTCATTATGATCACACAACTTAAACACTAATATATAGAACAAAAAAAACAAGAACACTTTAAAAATAATACAAAAAGGGAGGAGTCAAGAAGAGAAATTTCAGAACTCCCAGTGATCCGTGTTTGTAGAGATGACGAGGAGAATCTAGGTTTTTTTTTCATCCCACCAGTGATGCTAAGAAGGATTTCTTTTTATCGTAGAGAAAGTCATGCTCAATTAAGGGAGGAATTATCAGTCCCATGTACCATCAGAGTGATTTTTTAACAAAAATAATTCCACTGATGCCCTGATTTGAGCTTTAACACAAGCAGAAAATGAGAGACTACTGTTTTCTCTAGCGATCAGGTATCCTATAGTTGCTTTCTCAATATTGCTAACTATTTCTAAAACCCTACCCACTCAAAAGGAAAGGAAAACTTCCGCAGTAGTTCAATGAAATTGAAATTAAAACTCTACCCACTCAAAGGGAAAGGAGAACTTCTACGGTACTTCAATGGAAATGAAATTAAAACCCTACCCAGTCAAAAGGAAAGGAGAACTTCCACAGTACTTCAATGGAATTGAAATTAAAACCGAAGGAGAAAGTTTGCATACCTTTGCCAAATCTAAATCTAAAGATTACAAATAGAGAGAGACGAGGTAATCTCTCTGAGAGAAACGCACGAGTAACCTCCCTTGGTGTAATCTCTCTGAGAGAAACGCACGAGACTACTGTTTCAATCTCCCTTGGTGTAATCATGACTTTTCTTTTCGTCTGAGAAAGAGAGACTATTGTCTCAATAGGCTAAATATTTTTATTTGCATTAGACAAAATAATAAAAATTATGCTAGACAAAAAATAAAATTAACTTTAAATAAAAAATCACTATAAAATGGTGGACTACAGTAGTCTCCATTTGATAATATTTTTGAAATTATTTTAATAAGTTTCCGACTACTGCAATCGATAACCAATAAATTATTTTATTGACTATATTTCGCAAAACTTCATGATTTCAGTAGTAAAAATCATGGTCGAGAAAAAAATAAATAAAATATAAATCTTAATTTGCCGATTACAGTAGTCGAAAAAATATCTAGAATACCGATTGCACACTTGTAGTCGGCAATTGTAGTAGAAAAATAGCTTGTTTCTAGTAGTGTTTGAGCATGCTAAATTAGAGGAGATGTACCTAATGAGTAAACCTATGATTCTTTGTGCATACATGTGAATTTTTTTGTGAGTGCGAGAGTTGTGCTTTGATGCTTACTCCTTAATTTATATTTGATTCCTTGATTTAATGGATTGACTATTTCTTCTTGTGAGGGAAGTTTCATGATAGATATATAATGTTGTTAGCCTTCTTTGAAGGAGTAGGTGAGCACGTTTAATATGATTAGTTAGAGCCTGTCTTTGAAGTTAGGAGGATAAAGGTTTGTTATTTGTTGTAGACCTTGTATACTGATTGAGAAGTGCACTGGACGTTGTGAATTGTTGTAGGGCCTGATTATTCGTATCAATCAAAGTGATGGTATTCTTTGATTTGATTGATTGAGATGAGCTTTAATACTTAATCGAGTACGAGCAAAAGTTTAAGTGTGATGGAACAATGTGAGGCCAAAAAATTACATATTTAACCATTATTTTCCTCAAATTTTAATACGTTTAATTTTCTTTGAAGACTTGATTATTATATTTATTTATATAGGTCATAAGGAGTAAGGTGTATGCCCATATGCCTCCACTCCACCCCTCTGTATAGATTTATTTTATCTTTTATTTCACCCGATATCTGAGTTTTAAAATGAGTGGTTTCCATAAATAAAATAAAAAACTTCATATTATAGCTTGATATTATTGTCGTTGGATTCACATGATTATTATGATTCATGTGCTATTGAAGATGCAAAAATATGTACCAAGTGTCAAGGGGTCTTATTAATGTGAACGGTTGCAAAAGTATACTACTTTTACTCTATATACAAAAATATGTTAAGAAAATTTGTATGATAGTATTAAATTGAGGATCCATCACTCTTGTAACAATCCCAAAACCTCATGAAGAATAGTCAATCAAAATTAAATTCAGGACCCTCTTTAATTATTTCTTCTATATATTCCTTTCTTTATTGTTAACCTTTTATAACTTTTTAATCTAAATAAAGTTTATTAGAAGTTTTCCAAGCTGGAAAATCGTTGGAAGTACTACACAAGACAATGTGATAAAAGAGTGTGCTGCAATGAGAAAAGCACGTGTAGTATGTGTAAAGTAGCAAGTTTCCATGAGTTCTCCTCATGCTTATAGTATATGCATTAAGGCCTTCTCATCAATGTCCTACACATCAAGTTTATCTACATATACACATATAGTGGCGTATGCTGGATTTTTTTTAATGTGAATAGTGTTGATCTATTTTCGTAATTTGGACTTGAAACTAAGACGGTTCTAAGTCTTTACTTAGTGTCCCAAATTGATATTTATTTTTGTATTATTTTTAACCGATGTTAGCTTATTGTATATATACATACAATTTTTTTTTAAAATGTTATTAACACACATATATAAGAAATCTTTTTGTAAAGAGGATTCGGATGACACCTCTAGGTTCCACTTGTAGCAACCAAATTCCCAAAAAGAAGAAAACTACAAATATCTTATGATTCGAAAATCAAGTCAGAGACTATTACACGTCTCGATAAAAGCAAATATGCAAGAAATACTCCAACAAGTGGTAGAAATGAAGAGATGTTTTAAAAATGACATTTGGTTTCCAAGCTATAAATAGAAGAATTCAATCATATCTTGCAACAACTTGACATAGCTTGAACGTTTAGAGGCTCATCTTTGCAAGCTAGGGTAAGTTCAAGAAACTCCTTTTCACTTCCAATATGGTTGTTATCATGAGTGCCAACAATCAGAAGGTATCACTTGGTTGCCCCGATAAGTTTATGGCTACGGAAGCTAAGTTGGGATCCACTATATGTATCAATAAAGAATGTGAAGCTGATGACGATGACGATGATGATGATGATGCATCAAAAATAGCACCAGCAGCATGATGTTGTTCCCATCTCAAAGAGAGATACATATAGATTATAAGAGTCCAATGGTATAAATTTTGAATAATGAATTGGGGTGGAGAAGCTAAGGAAGATATCAGTGCATGAGAGATATCTTAATATTTTCTACTTAATATATACTTATGTGTCACACTTTGTACATGCCACTAATAAATAATAATTGGAGTACTATATAATGGTAGGAGTGACAAATAGCTTCTCATATTTTATATTTTTATTTATATCATATGCTATCATGAACTCCTTTTTACTTGTGCAAGAATCGACAGTTTTGGTACTAGTGGTGTGTGATTTAATTTCGAATTTCTGTTATTTTTGCAGATTACACGTATTGCATAAGAGGTACTCCCTCTGTTTAAAAAAGAATGACCTCCTTTACTTTTTAGTCTGTTTCAAAAAGAATGGCCCCTTTCCTTTTTTGGTAACATTTTACTTTCAACTTTCCACGTGGCATGTTTAAGACCACAAGATTAAAGGGCAATTTTGTACATTTGACATAATTTTAATTTAGAGCCACAAGATTCAAAAGTTTTCTTTATTTTCTTAAACTCCGTGCCAAGTCAAACTAGGCCACTCTTTGTGAAACGGAGGGAGTACTTCTTTCTGAATTTTCATATTCTGAGCATTAGCAAATTGTTATACTCAATTTGTTTATCTTATTTATTTATCTTGCACTAGTATTAGTACATTATAACTTTAACTTTCCACGTGACATGTTTAAGATTAGAAGATTAAAATACATTTTGAGATATTCTATATATCTTTAATTTAAGACCACAATATTCAAAAAAAATCTTTAATTTTAATCTTTATGTTAAGTCAACACCAAAAAACAAATTGAAACAAAGTGGATAATATTTATTTTAAAATGTTTCAACTACATCAACTCATGCCGTAGTAATCAGAGATTGGTAGGATTCTATCTAATCTTTTCTAATTTAGAAATTACAATCAATCCACATAAATAGTTTCTACTCATTCTATTTCGACTTCTAAGGCTTTTTCCCACCAAACTGATCAGCCAAGGCTTTTCCCACCACCTAATTAGATGAGCTTTTAAGACGTTTCTAAGTTAAATTACTATCTCTAAATGGTAGAGCTAACAAATTAAAATCGAGTTTTTTCTTCATAATAATAACTAAGATTCATCCAAAAAGGTAAGGAAGCCAAACCGATTTCGAATTAAAACATAAACAAAAACTAGGAATTTAGAAATGAAGGAGAATCGAACCTAGCTAGGGTTCTTGAGTTGGAATGAAGAGTAATTGACCATGTCAACTTTATTTTAGTAGATTGTGATCAATTGACTTAGTGGGACTAATTTGGAGCGACTACAACAAAAACTCTGTCAATAGCAATAAATATACACAATAATAAAGAAGGCTAAATTATTTACTGGCATTAGTTAATTGTCATTGAATCAAATTTCGTTAAAGGCTTTATGGACATTTACAAAGAGTTCTCATTTCCGCTAGCAAATGTTGCTTCAAGGATAGGATTTTGAGATGAGTTTATAAGATACAATTATTTTTCTCACAAAAAATCATTTTGTTAAGTTGTTCAATGAAACATCTTAAAGAGCTAATTGTGTGTTTGATTGGAGCAGACAAGCACGTACTCCATTTCATTAGGTGTGTAATTAGTTTGAATTCAAAAGTCTTTTTATTAAGGATTGGAACCCTATTTCTATTTCACCTTTTTTGACCCAAGAAAATGTGAAACCTGGGCTTAGCAAACACATAGGGTCTCTTTGTATTTTTTTAAAAAAAAATGAAAAATAACTTTTTCTTTTTCATCCTCATTAATTCTCTGTGTATTCATTATATATCAAACATGCCAAATAGGCCCAAAATTTTATTTAAAAAAATGCAACAGATATTTAGAAACACAAAAGGAAACAAACTACTAACAGTAAAAGGTGGAAACATTTGGAAAAATAGTTTGACTATTCTCATCTTCTTCTCAAATTTTTGGTGTGCAAATCCATGGAGCTCAGTCGCTTCCAACTACGGGAGCTTAAAGGTAAGCTCCTATATGGAATTGATTTTGATATTGAAAGAGGGACAACACAACGCTGGGATGAACTAGATCAGGATTTAGCCAACAAAGAAAAGTTTACTTAACTGCAGCTCCACATAGAATGTCCATTCCCAGATTCATGGTTAAATCGTGCACTCTCCACTGGCTTATTCGACTACGTTTGGGTTCAATTCTACAACAATCCCCCGTGTCAATACTCTGATAGGAGTGCGGAAAATATATAAAAAAAATATTGAAATAAATGAACTGCAATTCAATGTGGAATGAGTTTTCTAAGATTGCCGGCAGCTTCAAGAGCTGCTGGAAGTGGTTTTATACCATCTGATGTGCTTTTTTCTCAGGTTCTACCAGCAATTAGTGGTTCACCAAAGTATGGGGGTGTTACGCTTTGGTCTAAATTTTATGATAATGGTTATAGCTCTGCTATAAAGTCTAGAGTCTGAGATATATATGTGCCCATATAGTTGGTTATGTTGTATTAATTGATGTGATGAATAATGTGATGATCACATAAATTATAGTGAGTAATGAGGATTTCAAAGTTCTAGTTGTAATTTTTGTGTTCAATTACAATATAGTGTTATTACTTGTGTATATGTGAGCCCGGAGCCAAAATAGCAAAAAATTGAGCTAGATTTCCAAAAGGACAACAAAAATAGAGGATCAAACCAAAAGGACAACATTTGGATGAAAGGGTGGATGCCGTTAAATCGGAGGTTGGAAGACTCATGCTGACATGAGCCTTACAACATTAAAAAAAAAACGGTATCAGTTCTACAAATGTCAACATGAGCCTTCTAACATACGATTTAACGACATACATCCTTCCATCCAAAATGCTGTCCTTTTGGTTTGATCCTCCATTTTTTTGCCCTTTTGGAAATTTTGCTCAATTTTTTTGCCCTTTTAGCTACGAACTCGTGTATATGTGCCTCGACCTCAAGCTTTTTAGGACAAATCGGCAAGAAATTCACTTTGTAAGAATTGCATCGTGGGAGTGACTTCTGTGGCGAATAAGATGAGGGAAATGAGATTGAGATGGTTCAGACATGTGACGATAATATAAAGGGATGCACAAGTAAGACGGTGCGAGAGATTGATTATAGCTGGTTTTAGGGAAGATAGTCATGACATGATACATCTTCAACTTACTAAGGACTTGACCCTAGATATATAGGAAGATTAAGGATTAGGACAGAAGGGTAGTAGATAGCCAATCTTTTCATGCTTTCAAGTAGGAAAGGCTGGACTCATGTTCCTATTCTAATCTCCATCTTATTTAGTAGTATTAGTAAGTAGCCGCATTGTATCTTCCTATTTTGTTATTATCTTTTTCCTTTCCACCTTGTTTTGATTATACTTCTTTTGAGTCAATTGTCTATCAAAAACAACATCTCGATCCCACAAATTTACTAGGTTCGATTGAACCCACATATAGGATACTAGTTCCATCCATACCCAACGACATAGGGCTCAGTTGTAGCCTCTTTACAGATTCAGTATTTGAAGCTCCCATTGCTGTAGCCGGGGTTGTCACACTTACTGAAGTGACAGTAGAACCCTTGTCGATGGGTAGCCCTTGATATTTCTCCCATCATTCATGAGTTAGGACTTACTATAGAAACAAGCAATTTTTCCTAATTTAACCACTCGTGAATGAGCATTAAAAAGGAATTCTCAGTCAATATAATAGGAATTAGACCTAACACGATTTCAAATAGAAAAACTTCATTCATTTTTCTTTGTCTGAAAGGAGAAAAAAAGAGATTGAGCTGCCAATAGTCTGTAGTCATATTTGATATTTTTTTTTTGTTTTAATACCATAAAATAATTTATTTTTTTGTTTAATAGTATGACTGCTTTTTGTGGGCTGAAGGAATGTTGGAGAATAAAGATCTCCAGCTCACTCAAGAATAAAATATTGGAAAAGAAAGAACTGACTAGTAGGCACGTTGAAGAGGAAATATGTCACGACCCAAAGAAAGTCATGGGTGACACCCACACTTAACCTTCTAGGTGGGCGAACCAACAAATTTAAGCTCCAAATTATATTAATTGTTCAACTTAATTACGATATACAACCATAATGCAGAAGCTCAAATCTTATTAATGTAAGAAACAAAAATCCACTAGAGTCTAATACATTTATATTTCCAAAACCTGAAAGTCATCTCATCAAGGATATCTATTCTCCAAATACTAAGTCTAAGAATATCAACGATACCGAAATAAATAAACAAAGTAGTTTGTTACCGGAAACTAAGGACATCATGCCATAAACGAGAGAATCCTGTCACGACCCAAAGTAGACCCTAGGCGTAACATGGCATATAGAATCCCGAGAGGCCCTACACAAGCCATTTAGTATACATCATACAAGATAATAAAAGTAAAGAGTTTAAAAGTAGCATTTCATATCAATGGGTTTGACAAAAATTGAAGTCTAAACATAAGTCTCAAAGCCATCTATTACATCATAAGGAGAGAGATTGTGACGTAACCCATACATCACAGACAAAGTCTGAAAATGAAAATAACATGAAAGGGATAAAAGAATCTTGGCCCTTGGATCATGAGGACTCACCATTCTTCAAAGCTTAAACGAATCAACTAGCCATGAATATATGGGGAATATGAGCGTCAGACCCTACATTAGTGAAACAATGTAGGCACAAGTATGCATTAGTACATGGAATGTACCAAGTGTAATAGCAATGAATATGAGTTATGAAATCATGTTAGAAGGACTTTATATGACATGCAATGACCAAACTAAATCATAAAATACATGTTAGAAAACATAAGTCATAATCATGGTCAATGCAAGCTAAACATCTTATAAAACACTTGTTTAGATACTTAAGAAAGTAGGATAAGTTCATTATTGTGGGAAGTTTTCCTTTAACAGACATATACCATGTGAGCTATAACATGGAATCTGGTGTCTATCTCACACCAAAAAGATATGTCCTTACTTTTCAAGGTCAGAACCATAAACTTGAGTTAAAGTGGATCCACTAGCTAATGTCTATCTAAGACAAACCTATGGTGACACATAGTTATGGGACATGGGTAACTGCCTCTTGTCCACTCGGTGCTAAGCATAAATTCCATGGAATAATCATTAATCTAAAATTGTCTTGTTATCCATGGAAATGCACAATTAGTAACCAATCCAAGCTAAAATTCACTTAGAATAGCTCCTTAATCTTGATTCAACTTAGGCGAGAAAACCTTTCAATCTTATGAATCATTTTTTTGATAAAACCCTTTCATAACAACACAACAACATCGATGCTTTGCTCTCAAAGCAAACTTAAAGAATTTATCAATTTCATAAAGAAAACATGCATATCTTCATAATTTTATCTTTCATAGTTGATAAGCTTCATCATAGAATCATAGTCATAGTTCATGCATAGGTTCATGTAAATTAAACTTAAAAACATGTAATTACTTCCATTGATGCATATAAAAGATAGAAAACAATCAATTGGATCATAATTGAAAAGAATCCATGAGATTGAATAAAACCCTAAATTCAATTGGAGATTCTAACTTGTAAAAATTGGATAATTAAAGAACCCTATGGAGGAAAGTACTCCAAAAAATGATCAAAATTTCACTTCTTTTCGGAACTTTTCAAAAAATGATCAAAATTTCAATTTTTCCTTGTAAATGTCCGAAAACAAAGAAAAATATATAAAAATACATTTAACACAAAAAAAATTCAACTTACACCAATGACTTTAGAATATCGAAACGAAAAAATGATCAACATTTCACTTCTTTTCGTAACTGTACGAAAAATGATCAAAATTTCAATTTTTCCTTGTAAATGTCCGAAAAATAAAGGAAATTACAAAAAAACACCTCATAAAGATTTTGACTTGCACCAATGACTTTCGAATATCTAAACGAAAAAATAATCAAAATTTCACTTCTTTTCATAACTGTCCGAAAAATTATCAAAATTTCAATTTTTCCTTGTAAATGTTCGATAAACAAATAAAAATACATTAAAAAAATACAAAAAATACCTCAATTTTTTTTTGACTTACAGTAATGACCTTAGAATATTGAAACAAAAAAATGATCAAAATTTCTCTTTGTTTTATAACTGTTCGAAAAAATGATCAAAATTTCAAATTTTTCTCGTTAATGTCTAAAAAACAAAGAAAAATACAAAAAAACACCTTAAAAAAATTTCAACTTGCACCAATAACTCTAGAATATCAAAACGAAAAGATGATCGAAATTTCACTTCTTTTTCATAACTGTCCAAAAAGTGATCAAAATTTCAATTTTTCCTCGTAAATGTCCGAATAAAAATACACAAAACTACATAAAAACACCTAAAGAAAATTTCACTTGGACCAATGACCTTGGAATATCAAAACAAAAAAAATGGTCAAAATTTCACTTATTTTCGTAATTATTCAAAAAATGATCCAAATTTCATATTTTCCTGGTAAATGTCCGAAAAACAAAGAAAAATACATAACATTACAAAAAACACCTCAAAAGTTTTTGACTCACACCAATGACTATCGAAACGAAAATATGATCAAAATGTCACTTCTTTTCATAACTGTCCGAAAAATGATGAAACTTTACATTTTTCCTCGTAAATGTATGAAAAACAAAGAAAAATACATTAAAAAAAATTACAAAAAATAACTCAATTTTTTTTTTGACTTGCACCAATGACTTTAGAATATCGAAAAGAAAAAATGATCAAAATTTCACTTCTTTTCGTAACTGTGTAAAAAAGTATCAAAATTTCATTTTTTCCTCGTAAATGTCCGAAAAACAAAGAAAAATACATAAAAAATACCTCAAAAAAATTTCGACTTTCACCAATGACTTTAGAATATTGAAACGGAAAAATGATAAAAATTGCACTTCTTTTCGTAACTGTTCGAAAAATGATCAAAATTTCAATTTTTCCTCGTAAATGTCCAAAAAATAAAAAAAAATACAAAAAACACCTCAAAAAGATTTCGACTTGCACCAATAACCTTAGACTATTGAAACAAAAAATTGATTAAAATTTCACTTTTTTTTCATAACTGTCTGAAAAATGATGCATTTTTCAATTTTTCCTTGTAAATGTCCGAAAAATAAAGAAAAAAAAATACAAAAAAAACACCTCAAAAAGATTTGGACTTGCACCAATGACCTTAGAATATCGAAACGAAAAAATAATCAAAATTTCACTTCTTTTGGTACTGTCTGACAAATGATCGAAAATTCAATTTTTCCTTGTAATTGTCCGAAAAACAAAAAAACTAAATAAAGATACAAAAAACACCTCAAAAAAATTTCGAATTGGACCAATGACTTTAGAATATCGAAACGAAAAAATGATCAAAATTTCACTTCTTTTCGTAATTGTCCAAAAAATGATCAAAATTTTAATTATTCCTCATAAATGTCCAAAAAACAAAGAAAAATACATAAATATACAAAAAAACACCTTAAAAACTTTTTGACTATCACCAATGACTTTAGAATATTTAAAGGAAAAAATGATCAAAATTTCACTTCTTTTTGTAACTGTCTGAAAAATTATCAAAATTTCAATTTTTCCTCGTAAATGTCCAAAAAACAAAGAAAAATACATAAAAAAATATAAAAAACGCCTCAATTTTTTTTTGACTTGCACCATTGACTTTAGTATATCTATACGAAAAATGATCAAAATTTCACTTCTTTTCGTATCTGTTAGAAAAATGATCAAAATTTCCATTTTTCCTCGTAAATGTTCGAAAAACAAAGAAAAATACATAAAAAAAAAATACAAAACACATCTCAAAATAATCTCGACTTGCACCAATGACCTTAGAGTATCAAAACTAAAATTTAACAAAAATTTCACTACTTTTCGTAACTGTCCTAAAAATGATTAAAATTTCAATTTTTCCTCGGAAATGTCCAAAAAACAAAAAAAATTACAAGTACACCTGGAAAAAATTTCGACTTGCACCAATGACCTTAGAATATCGAAACGAAAAAAATGATCAAAATTTCACTTATTTTCATAACTGTCCAAAAAATGATCAAAATTTGAATTTTACCTCGTAAATGTCTGAAAAAAATAAAAATACATAAAAAAAAAACTAGAAAATACCTCAAAAAAATTTCAACTTGTACCAATGAACTACTCAAAGTCGGGAAAAGTCCTATACCGATGTTTGGAGAAGGGATCTATAGTTTGAGGTTAACGATTGAGTTTACTTGAAAATCTCACCCATGAAGGGTGTGATGATGTTTGGTAAGAAAGGGAATCTTAGTCACCGGTATGTAGGCCCATATCAGGTTTTGAGATGTACTAGTAAGATTGCTGATGAGTTAGAATTGCCAAATGAGTTGACAACAATGCATCATATTTTCCATGTCTCTATGCTTAAGAAGTGTGTTGGAGATCCGACTTCCATAGTTCCCCCAGAAGAGTTGGGAGTTGATTAAAGCCTTTCTTATGAAGAAGTTCCGATTGAGGTTTTGAACCGGCAAGTTAAGAAGTTGAGAAACAAGGAAATAGCTTCCGTAAAAGTATTGTGGAGAAATCAGTTAGTTGAGGGTGCTACTTGGGAGGCTGAGGCCAATATGATGTACCGATATCCTCATCTCTTTCCTTCTACTCCTATTCTATCTTGAGGTAATAAGTTCCTCTTGGTTTGTCCTTGTTTTGGGAGTCATATGTTTCCATGATTTCCTTATGTGATGCATATTCACGAAAACTTGTGTTTTGAAAGAAAATCAGTTTACATGCTTGATTTTCCTCATGTTGTGGTGCATTGAGTATGAGTTGCCTATAGACTTCATGAGATGAATTGATGAACATGCTTTAAATATGCTTTTTGAGAGGAAATTGCATATGATCTCCATGAGATTGTGTTTAGCATGTTTTTAGCTTGGAGAAGGTAGTTCTTCTACTTCCTTATGATGCACTTGAGTATGTTGAGCTTGGAGTTGATGTTTCCTCCTTATTTATGTGTATTGCATGAATAATGGGCTGATAGAGTTAGTTTCACCCCTGTTATGATGTTTTGAGAACGTCGTAGATTGGAGTCGATAGTTCCTCCTTGGTTGCATGCATTGCATTGTTAGGTTGGGTTGTTAGTTCCTCTCTAACCCATTTAGAACTAGTTTGAATCTCATTCGAGGATGAATGATCCCAAGGGGGAGATATTGTAACACCCCGTATCTGAAAAAAAGGAAAAGAATCAGATTTCATCAGTTCCAAGTGCCATCCACGATGGCCAACCACGGCTCGTGGGTTGGACCACGAACCATGGGTTGGTCTGTGAATTGGCCAGTCAAAATTGTCCAGGCCATGGACCACGGCTGGACCTACGAACCATAGGTGGGTCCACGCCCCGTGGTACAGGAACCGTAGGTCAGGACAAAAGTCTATGACTACCAACCACGGTCCACCATGATGGGCCGTGAGTCAGACCATGGTCCGTCGACTGGGTCCGTTGGTTGGCAGGTCAATGACAGTTGACAGTTAACTGAGGGGTAGTTGAGTCTTTTCCTAATTAATAAGTTCCTGTAGTATGTCATTTTGCCTATGTTTAGTACCCCTATATAAGCCTTTTACCCCCGATTTTTCCAACATAAATCATTCTCTCTAAACTCACCCAAAAGAAGAGCTCTCAAATAATTCTCTCTCTAGAACTTGAAGAAGAAGAAGGATTCAATCTAGGGTTTCAAGCTAAGGTCTCAATTTCTCCATTGAAGCCTAGCATTTGGATTCAAGGTATGATAGTTTTCATTCATGGATCCCTTTTATCCATGAAGTTCCCAAATTCCTCTATTTCAAAAGGTAGAATTCCCCAATTGAGTTAGGGTTTTCTTCAATTATCATGGGTTCTTTTCATTATTGATTTAAATGATTGAATTATGATCTCTTATGCATGAATTGATGAATTTCAATGATTTTATGATGATTTCCCCATAAACCCATGTAATCCCCATGTTTTCAAGTTATAAATTATATGATGTGGGATTTTGTTATCAAGGAAGAGTTTTATGAACTTAAGCATGTATTGCAATCTTTACATATATTTATGATGAAATCCATATCTAACTCATGTTTTCTAAGCATTGATGAATGAAAGTGGGTTTTGAACCTCAAGAGGTAAATTATGGACTTAGGCATTTTTTGATTAAATCTATGCAAATGTTTTAAAGGTCCTTTGAGAGTAAAGTACCAATAATGATGTTTTGTTGTGAAATGATAATCTCATAAACACATAATAGCATGATGTGAAAGGTTTTATCACATATAAATGATTCTTAGATTGAAAGGCTTTCTCATGTAATTGAATGAGAGAGTCCGAGCTATCCTAATGAACTAGCTTGGATTGGTTGTCCAAGGGCACCTTTCCATGATTAATGAAGTCAAGTAAGAAAAGTCTAATTCCTCACAATTAATAATGAACTAAGGTTACTTCAAGAAGTATCGCATATGAGTTCAAAGGATTTAAAGATGAAGTTAGCTTGCATTGACCATGATTTATGACTTATGTTTTATAACTCTCTTATATCATGTTTAGCTTGGTCAATAGCATGTCATGAAATGAAATGTCCCTTTTTGCATGATTTAAATGTTTTATGCATGACTATCATACTTGGTACATTGTTTTGTATTGACACATACTCTTACCTATATTTTCCCAAATGTAGGGTCCGATATTCAGGGTTCTCAGTTTCGTGGCTAGTGGGTGATTTGATTGATTCCCGAGCTTTGGTGAGTCCTCATGCTTCGAGGACGGACTATATTGTTTTCACTTTGTTTCATGTATTTTTTCTTTTGAACATGATTTTTGGGCTAGGCCAAATTTCATTCTATTGTATTAGATGGCTATGATGAGACGAGAATTTTAGACTTCCGCTTTTCTTTATAAAATATTTTGGACTTGGACTGTTGTTTTACTCTTATTGTTCTATTTCTTATGTTATGAGAGCTAAGTGGCTTGTATGGAGTCCTTCGGGGTTTTTATACGTCACGTTACATCTAGGGGGTACTCCTGGGTCGTGACAACAATAGCTGTGAAGCTTTATGTGGGTATTATTCATTTACTTTCTTTTGAGGTATGTTGTAGGCTCCTTCTTCAAGTGCCACTAGCACATGGATATTTCCAACAAGTTATTATGGTTGAAGCTTTACTTCTTGAGGAACAGAAGATGCTTAGAGTGTTTTGAGAATATCACCTCCGAGGTTTTTAGGGTAACTAGGGAGGATGCCCACGAGTTTCTTAAAACATACCATGAGCAGAAATATACATTGGGATTGAGGAGTCAAGATGAGCTCACTTTACCACGTATAAACTTGTTGGGCAAGACACGTAATTGTGGTCTTCTTACTTGGAGACTAGACCAGCTGGGTTACTTCCCATTACTTGGGTTAAGTTATTTTAGGCCTTTTTGGCAAGGTTCATTCAACAGAGCATTACAAATAGGCTTTGTGATCATGATTTGAGGTTAGAGTAGAACTCTATGACACTATTTGAGTATGTGATGAGATTTCACAATATCTCCCACCATGTTAATATGACATTGCCTATCGAGAAGGAGAAGGTTAAATATTTTTTCTATTTGTTGAGGCTCTAACTATGCATGGAGACCGAGTTGATGGTTTCAGTAGGAATTTTTGTTTGATATAGTTGACCATGCCCGTAATATCAAGCAACTCTGTCATGAACCCCATGGGTGAAGCAATAAGAGGGATCAGTAATAGGGTAGCTATAACATATTTGATTATAGTCCCATGGACTCATATTATAGGCTTTGCAAGTGGTTTTAGTAGGGTGTTTCTATTTAGCATATTCAAGCATCACTTCAGTCTTAAGAGGGTGGCCGGTATAGTCAGGGTGATGCTTGTATGGGTAAAAGTTCAAGGGTTTGCAGGCAGGTGATTCAAGCCATGGTCACCACTATTTTGTGACCTGATCTTCACAAGGTTTGAATGACTGTGGGGAGCTTAATTATTGGTAGAGAGACTATCCTATCTTTGGCATGATTGCACCTGCTCCACACCAGTTAGGTATGTTGCACATGTAGCACTTCTAGCTAGAGGTGGTGCCTAGGGTCAGGAATGGAAAGGCATTTATCAAAGAGCATGGGGTGGACCTTAGAGAGGCAGGTTTGGTGGTAGGTCTGATACTAAGAGTTGAAGCATACATACCCTTTTGTATATAGTTCCACCGAGGGCAGAGGCTGAGGAATTTGACATTGTTATCTTAGGTATGATTCTTTTATGTCATTAGCCTGCATCTACGTTATTTTAATCAGACTCTAATTTTTTATATGTATTTGTGCATTATGCTTCCCTATTCATTATGAGTTATGTGCCATTGGCAACACCAATGTATGTTTCAACCCCTGTTGTTGAGTCCTTAGTAGTGGATTAGGTGTCTCGATCTATTTTGGTGACTATAAAGGGGTGTGATACCTGGTCTTAGCTTATTGTACTTGATATGTTGGATTTCAATGTTATCTTGGGCATGGACTAGTTACCCCCTACCATACAATCTTGAATTGTTTATCCAAAATTGTTACCTTAGCCATTCTAGCTACCCCATTGGTGGTGCGGTAGGCCACTTATAGTTGCACGCCTACTATAGTTATATCTTTTATCCAGGCTCGGAGGGTAGGGGCTAGCGGGTGTCTATCATAGTTTGCTTATGGAAAGATATGTGTATGAAGGTTCATTCGACTGATTCAATTCCTATTGTTTATGAGTTTGTGAATGTGTTTCGTACTAACTTACATAGCCTTCCCTAGACCGTGATATTGATTTTGTAGTTAACATTGAGCTGGTCACTGATCCATTTTCTATTCTTCCTGACCATATGGCTCTCGCAGAGCTCAAGAAGCTCAAAGTTCAACCGCAAGATCTCATGGATTAGGGACTCATCCAACCCAGCGTGCCACCTTGGGTGCCCTAGTCTTGTTTGTGAAGAAGAAAGATGAATCTATGTTATATGTTTATTGACTTTACACAGCTAAATAAGGTGAGGGTGAAGAGACATTATCATATACATCATATTGATGATTTGTTTGACCAACTTTAGTGTTTTGTTGTGTTTTCGATGATTTATTTAAGTTTTGATTACCATCATTTGAGGATTAAGGCATCGTACATCCCTAAGACCGTATTTAGGACTTGTTACGGACATTATGAGTTCCTAGGGATGTCTTTTTTGTTGACTAATGCTCGTGCTTCTTTTATGGAATTGATGAACTCTGTGTTTGGGCCATACCTTGATTGTTTGTCATTGTTTTTATTAATGTCATTGTAGTATATACTAGGAGAGCCGAGAACATCATGAGCAACATTTGGGGATTGTTCTCCATACTTTATGAGATCAACGAATTTATAACAAGTTCTCAACATTCGAGTTTTGCTTGAGTCTTTGGCACTATGGGGGCACATGGTGCCTAAAGATTGCATTATGGTGGTTTGGTGAAGATTTAGGTTATTCTGGATTTGGCTAGGCCAACCGATGTTACTCTGATTCATAGCTTCATCGGATTAACAATGTACTACACTAGATTGTAAAGGGCTTCTCAACTATTGCAGAACCTTTGACTCGGTTGACTCATCTTGAAGTTCCATTTAAGTTGAATGGAGAGTGTGAGTTGAGCTATTAGAAGCTGAAAGAGTTTCTTCCCATCACTCTTCTAAGGACCCTCTTAGTTAATGGTGAAGGCTTCACGGTGTACTATGGCACATCTAGCATTAGTTTGGGTTGTGTATTAATGTAGTGGGCCAATTTATATCTTATGCATAAGGCAACTTATAGTGCATGAGCAAATATATGTCACTACTGACCTAATGTTTGTGGTGGTAGTTTTAGCTCATAAGATTTGGAGGAACAATTTATTTGGAGTCCGATGTGAGATCTATATGGACCAAATGATCCTTAAGTATATTTTGAGCTAGAGGAATCTTAATTTGATGCAGTGCCGGTGGATTGAGATCCTGATGGACTACAACCTCTCTATTCTATAAAATCTAGGAAAGGCAAATGATGTAGCAGAAGCCCTCAGCTATAAGGTGCTGAGTATGGTTATTCTATCCTTCATTTCTGTTATGGAGCGACCTTTTACTTAAGACGTTAGTTTTTAGACAATCGAATTCTTGGGCTTGATATTTATGATTCTAGGCATGTATTGGACTATCTGGGAGATCAATCTTCTATGTTAGAAAAAATTCGTAGATATCAGTTTGTGGATGAGGTGATTCTAGGTAGGTTACCTTGCATTCAAATGGTAATTTGATATTTACTAGTCGTATTTATGTTCTAAGAGTTGGGGAATTTATTCAGCTTATCCTTTTTGAGGCCCATGATTCCATAAATTTTATCTATCTAGGCACTACAAAGATGTATCGTAATTTGAGGTAGAATTACTAGTGGTGTGGGATGAGGAGTGATATGGTGGAATATGTGCCTAAAATGCTTGTCTTGAAAGTAGTTGAAAGGCGAGCATTCGAGGCCTAGTGATGAATTTCAGAGATTACCCATTCTAAAATGGAAGAGGCAGCGTATCACTATGGTCTGTGGTATGGGGCTATCTCGAACTCTGATATTTTGACAGCATTATCAATGGTCAATTGACCATGTAAGCACATTTCATTCCCATTCAGTCTTCTTTCACCGCCGAGAGGTTAACTCGTACGTAAATTCGAGAGTAGGTTGTCCTTCATAGGGTGCCACTATCAATCATTTTATACCAGGGCTCTCCATTAATTTCTATTTTTTCAGGACTTTTCAGCTTGTGTTGGGCACCTTTGTTGATCTTAGCACATCCTTTCACCCGCAAACTGTCGGAGCATACAATTCTGGTTCGAGAGGACATATTGTGGGCCTATGTTTTCTTATTTCGAAGGTCAGTGGAACTAATTTTTGGCTTTGGTAGAGTATCCCTACAACAACTTCAAGTCTAGTATTTATATGACCTTCTTTGAAGCCTTAAATGCTAGGTATTGTCACTCTCTTGTTACTTCATTTGATTCTTGAGAGCCTAGGTCGTGTGATACTTATTTGCTTTAAGAGGAATTAGACTATGTGTGGGTGAATAAGGATAAGCTCAGGATAACTATGAGTAGGCACTAGAGTTAGTTTCATTGTAGGCATTGGCCATTGAGGTTTGTAGTTGGTAACTAAGTAATCTTCAAAGTGTCATTTATGAAAGGCTTAATGAAATTTGGGAAGTAGGACAAGCATAGCCCTAAGTATATTGGGCCTTTTGAGATTTTGTGGACTGCTTCTCATTTCACTTATGAGTTAGCCCTACCTCCTACATTTTCAGCTATTCACCTAATTTATCATGTTTCTATGTTGTGCATGTATGTTCCTTATGAGTCTCATGTGCTGCAGTATGATTCGGTTAAGTTGAATGATCTTTCTGTGAAGAGCCAGTGATATTTTTTCTAGCGATGAACAATGGTTGTATTCAAGAGACATTCATGTTGTTAAGGTGTTTGGATGCATCATTTAGTCAATGAGGCTACCTGGGAGACATAACACAAGTTGTGATAGTAGTTTTCCTGCTTGTTCAAACATTCACGTACTTCTTGACTCTTATTTTCTTGGATAAAATTCGTTTCTGTAATAGATATTGTAATGACCCTCTATGTCATTTCTATGTGATTCTTTCTTTTTATCATTTAGAGTATAGTGAGCCCTTGTGGGTTTGAAAGTTTGGTCACTTGATTATTAGTTTGGATTATGCAAAATTTTTGTGTTTTGGAGCTTCTAAGTATCAAATGGCTGACTTTTGTCAAAATATCAGAAAGATCGTCTTAAAATGTAATTATGATAGTTATGTTAGCTCCATAAAGTCGAGTATGGTGTAGAAAGACCATTTGTGTTGATCTCGATGCTTTGGGAAATATTCTGAGCCCCCTTATTATATTTGACTTAAAATGGAGCTTGGGTGTGAAATCCACTTTTGTTTAGTTGACCTCGCTTTAAGGTTTTAATGACTCCGTTGAGTTTGAATGTCGAATCTAGTGAGGTAGCATATTTTATTCGTATGCATAGGGTTCTGAAAGAATCCCGAGCATCCCATTGAAGATTTTCGCATTGACTGAAAAACTAGATCATGTGCATCACCTCATAAATGAAGAAATTTCCCTTCGTGTTCGCAAGCAGTATGTTGCACTTACAGAGGCCTAGGACTTTGAATTTTGTGATCATGGGCGTTAGCCACATTCGAAAAGGGTAGGGTGATTCTCATCCATAATCAAAGGCTCCATTACGCATTCACAAAGGGCTAGTTAAATGTCCTTCCACAATCGTGGGTCACTTTCCACGTTTGTGATGAAGCTTTTTGTCTGGTCTTATAAAAAAAAGACCATAGGTGTTTCAACAAAGGTTCATAATGTTAATATTAGATATCACGAGGTAGGAAGCTCCAAATCGGGTATTCCAGTTGTGAATTCTCCATAATGTTTGGGACTATACGTTGGAGTGTTCGGGTATTATCAGGGACTTTTCACTTGAGGTAAATTCTTTCCTGAAGGGATTTCCCTACCTTTCTTTTGAGCTTAAATTGTGATTTTATTTCACGTGGTTAATACCCTGATTTCTGAGCCCTAAATTGGGTCCCATTTTGCGATATATATTTGGGGAGCTTAAATTATCCTTTTGGCAGAGTCTATTCTAGGATTTCTAGTGCAGGTCCCATATTTACATTTTCCCTCAAATTTTTGTCTGTCACTGAATAATTTGTTTTCGTGTCTAAATGGATCTATTGATGTTGTCCTCTTATTTTTGATAGCGTGGAAACATTTGAAGGTCGTACGGAAGGGAAAAGCTTTTGAGTTGTGAATTTGGAGCATGTGTGGTCTGCTTTAAGGTAGGCTATGACTTCTAGACACTAAGATTAAGCTTGAGAATAAAAATATATGTTCATTTATGAGAATATGGGTTTGGTAGACTTGATCATGCTTAGTTACTTACAATTTATGTTTTAGGCATATTTAAGGTGTTTTATGATAGTCATCATGTTGTTTTCCTGTATTTTGATCATCCCTACCTTATGGAATGTGTTGAGCTTATATATGCATATTCTTGGAAGCTTGTTTTTCCTTAGTCTAGGTTTATACTAGTTCTAGCCTTAGACTTGCTAACTTTGGAGTTGATAAGTCTTAGTTTTACTCCGATATTATTTTGGATAGCTTCGCTCCCTAAAGACTGATAAAGTAGACTTGACTCTGATAGAATGAGTCTTAGTTTGGGTGATATTTCATCTCCTATTTTCTATGTTCCCTAAATCCCTTTTCTCTATGGCCTTAGTGATTCAAGGTTGAGATATCGGGCATTGTTCGACGATTTTGGACTAGATAGAGATGGAGCTTTGAGTATGGTGTTGATTATCGTGGTATGGTTATACTTTCACAGTTGTACTATAGTGATGAATTGGCATCGTATTCTTCATCGCCCTTATGTTTTTGCATATTGAATGTCTAGTTATTGATCAACAACCTCAGTTCATGGTTCAGGCTCTTTTATCTATACGGAGTTGATGCATATCAGCTAGATCATATCGGTTTTTCTGGAGGTCCGGGTATGCACTTTTTGTCTTGGATGAGCTTATTTGATCTTTGTGAGGCTATATGTGGTTCAATGGTTTGGTTACACACTCTCTGGCTTTGGATGATCCTATTGGTTACTTGGGAAGCTATCAGTATTTTAAAGTCCAAGCTACGCATTCTCTAGCTTTCGACTCATCGGTTCTTGATCATAGTAGTTATAATTATTCATTGTACCGGTTGGGCATATTCGTGTTCGTTTGATTTTTTATCTAAACATGGATACAAGTGTACGTTATGGACTTATGGGGTTCTAGTTAGGTTTTAGTTTTCTAGTAACTTACTTCATTTCAGTTCTTTTCTACACTGTTGTGATTTCTTTAATATTCTGCTCTTTGACCTCTATAGTATTTAATGGTCGCTTTTAATATTGCCTTTACATTTCTTGTTCACTAGGCTTATGATTCCTTCTGAGTATCTATTATTTTGGTTATGATTCTACACTCTACATCTGTTTCGCGATGCAAGTCTAAAGCATCATCTATCAATGTTGAGATCGATCCAACAATTGTCATATTCATAGGCGACAGTGAGAACATGGTGTTCTAATCTTACCTATCTCGATCTGTTTTTTTTTACTAGTCTTTTATTTTTTTACACATGTATATTGTTTTTGTCCACTTTTTGGACTTGAATCTTTTTCTAGTAGCTCTATATTTGTGACTTTCAGGTTCTGGGAAGGATCTTTTTGTTTTATGTATATATGACTTGCTTCCACTTATCTCTTCTATTATTTATGTTAACCTACTTATTCTTGTTTAGATTCTATCCTTACACTCATTAGAGTACGTTCAAGTTATGGGTTGGTGTACCTACTGGTGGTTATAGTAGGTGCCATCATGTTATGATAAATCGTGTTGTAACATAAAGTCAACTAGGTTTGATAAATATATAAAATCATAATCTAAAAAGTTCCCTAACAAACTGAAAGTCATCATACATAACTTCTAACTAAAACATATCTAATATAATGTCCAACAACTAAAATAAATAGAATATCTCAATGTTTGGAAGATGGACAAGGACTAGAAGATGATCCATTGTAACCTGAAAATAGAGTGTTCACCCTTGTATCAAAATCAACACACTACTATAGCATCAATATCTCAAAGGAACCTATGTAACAGGTTTTGCACTAAATAAAAGAGGATTACAGAGTAGTATCATTACAAGTTACTATGTACTATTCAGTATCATAGGGAGACTCAAATTAGAAACATGTAAATGAAAGTCAAATGGCAAGAAGAGTAGACTTTAGCATACAAATACTCACAAGCAACAAGTATAGTAACCACAAGATCACTTGTATCATACAACTGGTTCACTCAATCAATACTCAATGTATCAATATTTCAATAATTCATGAAATTTATGTGAATGCTTATCATTTTTGATGGAATATCACAAGTACTATGGAATGACATGAAAATTTAACTGAGTGTTGATTAAGTGTAGAGTCATTATGTTGAGTTGTCCTAAGATGTTCTATTCAGTGCGTGGAGCAATGTGCCATGATACATATCTAAAAGCATTTAGGTAATGTTTGTTCAATCTAATGCGAAGAAGATACATCAATGCGGTAAATCCCACAACAATTGTTAGTGAGGAATAGTTAACTATTCTTGAACTCCAGATATGTAAAGTCAAGATGCATGAAGAAGTCATCATGAAGCAGTGTCGATAGTTAAAATTTCAATGATGTTGTTTCCACTCCGATGGAATAAGAGAGTCAGAGTCTTATATTTCAAGGTACTCTATTTAACCAGAAGGAAAATAGATGTACAGTAAAAATAGGATAGCATGCTATGGAATTTTTTATTTGGTTTCCTCTAAACATTGATGAAGATCGATTCTATTTCAATCATTATTTAAAAGTTGACTAAATCTTATCACTTTGTTCCGGTTCAAACTACCTGGAATTGAAAAGATCAGCAAAAATTTATATCTAGGATATTGTGAGGAAATATAAAAGGAGAATACTTTTTAGAGAATGCTCAAGTTTTATATAGGGTACTTAAGGCCACTTGAGATGATTAGAATCATCAATTACATCTCTATTTATACTAGTAAAATGTAAAACCAAAGATCTTGCACAAATAACTAGATACATGTATCACAATTTACTAGATACATGTATTACAAATTCCTAAAAGACTTCTTGAATGACTAAGAGACAATATTGAAAGATTAAGCATCAAGGTGTGAATGCATTAATTCCAACACTCCCCCTTAATGCATTTACTTGACAACTCCAATGCCTTCTCGAAAATAGCAAAAGTTTTCTCTTGGACATGTTTTTGTGAAGATGTCAGCAAGTTTTTCTCCTGACAATAATTGCAATTTAATTTCACCTTTCTCTTGTGCTGTTGAATATCTCCTTCTTGATTGAGTATGGTTTTGTAAATCCGTTTTAGATATACAACTTCTCTTACTTTGGGTATAGTCACACTCTCCTCATAATTTTCTTGCTCAACACTGGCAAAGTTGCATCTATGATAAATGTCACTCAATATTTTTGTTCCTCTTGGAGGCAGTTCTTTATCATCTGAATCGGAGATTTCTCCCCCTTGAGGGACATCTTTCTCTTTCTCATCCTCTTCTTGATTTGACACATCTAAAGATATGATAGAAGTATTCTCTATCTTTTTATCCTTCCAATTCCATGTTGTTTTTTCATCAAAAATGATATCTCTACTAACAACAAGTTTGTTAGTTTTGATATTGAGAAGCCTATAGCCTTTTGTCACATCACTATATCCAAAAAATATACATTTTTTGACTTTTTTCATCCAATTTTGTTCTTTTCTCAGCAGGTATATGAGCATAACAAATACACCCTAAAATTTTAAAAGGACTTACAGAAGGTTTCATTCCACTCCAAGCTTCAATTGGTGTCTTGTCCTTCAATGCCTTCGTCGGGAACCTGTTAAGGATGTACACCACTGTATGTACTGCTTCTGTCCAAAAATATTTTGGCAGCCCTTTCTCATTCATCATAGTTTTGGCCATTTGAACAATTGTTCTATTTTTTCTTTCAGATTCACCATTTTGTTGAGGAGTGTACCATGCTGTAAGTTGCTTCTGAATGCCTTCATTTTTGCAATATTCTTCAAATTCTCGACTTGTGTATTCACCTCCTCTATCTCTGCGAATGGTTTTGATGCTGCAACCTTTTTGTTTCTCAACAAGGGCTTTAAATTTCTTGAATGTAGCAAATTGTTCTTACTTTTCTTTCAAGAAATAAACCCAAGTCATTCTTGAAAAATCATCAATAAAAATTAGAAAGTACGTTTAACTTCCAAGAGATGGAGTCTTCGTTGGTTCGCAAATTTTGGTATGGATTAGTTCCAAAAGTACACTTGCTCTCCAAGACATCCCTTTTGGAAAAGACTTTCTATCTTTTTTTCCCGTTATACAACAATCACATGGATCCACCTCAGTATGTATCTCATGAAGGCCTTGCACCATGTCTTTTTTTCTTGAGAAGCTTCAAACCATGAAAATTCAAGTGACAAAATCTTTTGTGCCAAAGCCATGAATCATCTACAACTTCATTTTTTCATGCATTGTAATGAAATTGCAAAGGAAAGTTTCTTTTTATCATCTTCACTTCAACAATGACTTGATTTGGCTCAATTTTATCATAAATACTGCAATAATTATTTCTAAACACAAGAGAATAACCATTTTCAATGAGTTGACCAATACTAAGCAAATTTTCTTCCAAGTGAGGAACATAAAGCACATCATGAATTTGCTTACTACTCCCTTTTATGTTGATCGAAATGGGACCTTTACCTTTTGCATTAACTAAGGCTCCATTTCTCATTCTCACTTTAGTAGTGATGCTATTATTAATTGAGAGGAAAGTCTTTTCATCTCCAGTCATGTGATTGCTACAACCACTATCAACATACCATTCATTGCTTTTTATTAAAGTATTAGATTTAGAAGCAAAGAAAAGGTTTTCTTCCCTTTCTTCCTCCTATTTTTTCACAAAAAATTGCATGCTCCCGTTCTTTTGCCAGCAATCCTTCTCAGTGTGGCCAAACTTTTTACAAAAGTTACATTGGGGCTTGCCTTTGTGCCAACATTTTTCTGCAGTGTGATTAGTCTTTTTGTAAACTTTACAAAAATGACTAGAACTTTTCTCACCGTTTTCTTCAATCTTCTTAGAAGAACCATCATGATCCTGCTTCTTTTTTGGATTGTAATTCTTCTTTTGTTGATTTTTTGAGAAATTTTGAGAATTCTCATTTGTTCTGGACGGGAAAGCCATCTCTTTGGATTGATCTTCATGAAAAAATCTTTGTTTCTCGTGTGCATGAAATGATCCAACCTGCTCTTTGATAGAAAGCTTGGAAAGATCTTTCGTCTCCTTAGTGATAGCAACAATGTACTCATACTTTTCTGTGACTCTAATTAGAATCTTTTCCACAACTTGTTGGTCAAAAACTGTATCACCATGATTTCTCATTTCATTAACAATATTCATGGCTTTTGTGCAATATTCATCTATTTTTCAGATTCTATCATCTTCAAATTTTGAAACTCTCTTCTAAGAGTTTGAATATTTATAGTGCGTACCTTTTCGTCACCATACACTTCAGTTTCAAGAGACTCCCAAGCTTGTTTTGCAGTCTCACAAGTAGCAACTTTTGCAAAATATGCTTTTAAGACTCCCATTTGGATTTTGCTTAAGGCTTTTGCATCTTGATGATACTTTGCGTCAAGATTTTTCATCTCTGCTGCTGTAAGTTTACCATCATTTTTTGGCTCTTCAAACCCATTTACAACAATAGTCCACAAACCTTTAGCTTTCAAATGTTTTCTCATTCTTATCTTCTAGTATTCAAAATTAATTCCATAAAAAAATGGAGTAAGAACAACTGAAGAATCAACACCTTCATTTGTTTGGGATGCCATATTTTTTCTTCACCTAACACCAGATTAATAACAAAAGCTTGCTCTTGATATCAATTTGTAGGAAATATAGAAGGAGAATATTTTTTTAAAGAATGCTCAAGTTTTATAAAGGCTACTTAAGGCCACTTGAGATGATTAGAATCATCAATTACATCTCTATTTATACTAGTAAAATGTAAAACCAAAGATCTTGCACAAATAACTAGATACGTGTATCACAATTTACTAGATACATGTATTACAAACTCCTAAAAGACTTCTTGAAAGACTAAGAGACAATATTAAAAGACTATGCATCAAGGTGTGAATGCATTAATTCCAACATATTGTTCATTTGAACGATGTGACTATTTATACCATATTAGATTAGGTAACAAATTAAAATTGTAGTTTTAAATATGTATGCAAAATAAGTTGTGTACCTAAGTAGAGTTCAACAAAACCTTTTACCCTCAAATGGATGGTTAGTTTGAGCAGGTTATCCAGGTGTTAGTAGATTTGCTTCAAGGGTGTGTTATTGATTTTCGATGTCATTGCACCAACACTTACCTATACATAAGTTCACTTAAAACAAAAGTTATCATTCCAACATTTAGAAGGCTTTGATTATGGCCTTATATGGCTAGATGCATAGGTATTTAGTTTGTCATTCAATAATTTTGAGGTTAGATAGTCAGGTGCAGCAGATTAGTTGATATATTCCTTGGACAAAGTAAAAGTTATTCATGAAGGACTTCATATAGCTCAAAAGAAGTAAAATAGATAACACGTAATTGGAGGTTCGTGATTTGGAGCTTGTTGTTGGAGAAACTGTGTTGTTGAAAGTGTCACTCCTGAAAGTGTCATGAGGTTTAGAATGAATGGAAAACTTTACCCATGGTACATTTGAGGTTCTACAATGCATTGGGAAGATAGTCTGTAAGTTTTCCTTACCTCAATGTCTATTAATTATGCACCCAATATTTTATTTATCTATGCTTAAGAAATACCATATTGATGCTTCCTAGGTGATTCAACGGGACACAATATAGTTGCATCATAATCTTATTTTTAAGCAAGAGCATATATCTATTTTGAACAAGCAAATTCAAAAGTTGAGGTCCAAGAGGATAGGTTCACTAAAAGCACATGCAGTGGAGTCATCGTCAAATAGAAGAAGACTCCTACAAACTGAGCTAGATGTATAGAGCAGATATCTCCTGCTTTTTTTTCTAGTTCATGTGCTTTCTTTCTTTTTTCTTTTGAGGATGTCTGTGTGTTTCCTAGTGGTCAATGATGTAGTGACCTTTATGGTTATTTTGAGTTGACTGCATGTTTTTGATGTTTTACTCCTTCTAGTGGTTTTTGTATGTGATTTGTGATTTATAGAGATGCATGCATGATTCTCGAGGTGATTGAATAGGTATATGGTGACTTTTTCAGTGTAAAAGGCTTGAATGTATGAAAGTTTGTGTGAGGTAAATATTTTAGGTAAATGAGCTAGCAATCAAAATGTATGTCATCTGGAATTTAAACCTCATTGGTTACTACTGACGAAACTACCACGACACGTGTCATCACACGTTTCACATATAGAGAACTGAGCCATAAAACATCACTTTAGTAGAACAAAAATGACTCAGATAATCTTTATCATTCTTCGTTTTAAAGTACTTGTAAGAATTAAGACTTTCTCCAAAATTATTAGACTAGACAAATTTATCTCCCTTTTTATTAACATAGCTATCTCGATTAAATGTTGAACACAATATTTTTATTTACCCTTTAGATTACTAAGAAAACATATACACTTTATTCTTTTAGAATATTACACTATATAGTCACTGTGAACATTTTTTAATATACATGTTATATTTTAGTACTACGTTTTAAATAACATTGTTGAAAAATTATGTGCACTTGCAATTTTTTTGAGAATAAATATAAAGTCAAAAATATGTGTAATAGATGACATTAAAAATGTTAATATAACAAAAAAGGGAAAAACTATTATTTCTAAAACATTAGAATGAAGGAGATTATCACCTTATAAGGTAACATGAAAACTATTTTCATTTTCAATCCACCCCGCCCCGCCCCACCCCGCATAGACCCGCCCCGCATGAACCCGCCCCGCATAACTTTTTTAATATTTTCTTTTTCTAGTTAAGTTTGGTAATAAAATTAAAATTCATAAAAAGAAATTAATTTTTTCATTAATTTGTATTAATTTAATAGGATAGTGACTTAAAATTTTATTTTTTAGAGGTCAATTCGAAACATGTAGGAAATTGTATTATTTTTTATTGAACCATTTTCATTTACTATCTTGAATATTTTAGTAGTTTTAAAGAAATTATTTTAATAAATAATTCTCTATCACTATTATAACATGTAAGAAGTTAAAATTAAGTTTGAACCCATATGAAAGCACATATACCCGCAACCCGCCCCGCATCCCACCAGCCCCGCCCCACCTAGCCTTAAACCCACCCTGCCCCGCCCCATTGCCATCCCTATAGGTAGAGATTGTAATTGATATTGATTAACATCCCCCTCAAATTGGTGGTGGTCAATTAACAGTTTGCCAATAAAGAACTCATTTTGTTTCTTAGTTTGGGATTTGGTGAAAAAATCGGCTGGTTGATCTCTCAAAGAAACACGAGGAAGAGAAACATGTCCTCATCAATATTTTCCCAAACAAAGTTTCAATCAATCTTGACATGCTTGGTTTGTTCATGAAAAAAAGATTGGAGTCTTTATTTACCAAACTTTCATTGTAAAATATATCAATGTGGGAGGGGAAAAGTGAATGCTGAAATCTGCAAACAAATGGTGCAACCAAACCACTTCACTGCATGTAGTCGACATGGCATGATATCCTGCATCAGTTAATCATTTCGACATTGTTTTTTTTCTAATTTCAGTTTAAAGATAACAATGAGTTTCCAAGAAAGACACAATACTTGGTGACTGAACGTTGAGTATCGAGGCACCCACAATAATTACCATATGATAAGGTGCACAAAGAGTATGTGAGTGACTGTTGTAATCCGTGGACGTAGTTACAGTTAATTGAAGATAATAGAGAAGTTGATGAACATCCGTAATAAGAAGGTGTTGAGGGTCAGACCCAAACTAACTTTGAATATGAACATCATAAGTAATATAAGGCCGAGTAAAAGTTAAGTGGGCTAAGCTCTCAATAAGGCATTGTTATACGGTCGGATATTGTGAGAGGTTTCCTATCAATCTTTGAGTGATGAGTGTTCTGTTCCATTGGTGTATCAACAATGGTCTCATAAGTCAAGTGAGCCATGTCTTCTTTGGTATACTTCTGTTGGTAGAGAATGAAGCGACTAGCATTGTCAGAAATTTTAACACTAAGAAAGTAAGACGTGTGCCCCAAATCCTTAATTTGAAATGAATATTGTAACATACTTTCAAAATATAAAATACATGTGACATCATTGACCAAGGTCAAACTTTGGGCAACACACAAAAGCGAAAATGCTTAAGTGCACAAAATCCAAATGAAAGCCTCAATACCTTAACCCAACATCACACAAGACCAAAATAACCCTTCCGAGGCTGATGGAACTGAAGGAATTTAAATTTGACAGAAAAATCTCTGGATGTTGATGAAAGTTAACTATTTAATACCTTAAGCCTCCAAAATGGTAATAAACACTCAAAACTCACCTGACCACCTCCAAAAGCATTCCATCCAACCCAACACAACACAAAAGCCTTAAAGAAGCTTCGAGAAGGGTCAAAATAGTAAAAACACATACAAATATAGAAATGACCTCGAGGTTCATTACAACATCCACTACCAAAAAGACTTTTGTCCTTAAAAGTACCTGAACGCTCGAAAAGGTGACGATTCCATGTATACATGTCAAGCTTGGCCTCACAAGTAGCCTCCACAACAAGACGTTGCCTTTATTGAACCTTAATGGATAAGATCTCCTTAGAAAACCTCCTAATCTGCCAGTCTAAAATTACTATAGGCTGCTCCTCAAAAATCAAAGACTCATCAAGATGAATCGAGTCCCACTGAAGTAGGTGAGAGTCATCGTTAACATACCATTTCAACATAGAGACATGAAACATATGATGACGACTCGAAAGATATAGAGACACAGATATCTTATAAGCTACCTTTCCTACCCGCCTAAGAATTTTAAATGGGCCAATGAATCTGGGGCTATGCTTGCCCCTCTTCCCAAATCTCATCACGCTTTCCCCAAGTGACACCTGAAGAAATACTCGATCCCTAACCATGAACTCTAAAGGCCGCAACCTCCGATCATTAAAGCTCTTCTGCCTACTTTGGGCAGTACAGAGTGGCTCCTGGATCAAACAAACACTATAGATATAATATCTCAACAAGTTGGTTCCCAATGGTCTAACTTCGAAAACATCAAACCAGCCTACAAGAGAAAGACACCACATACCATATAATGCCTCGAATGGTATCTATTAGTATACGCGAACTCTGCCAAAGCTAGAGACTTAACAAACTAACCAAAAAAATCAAATACACAAGACTGTACCATATCCGTAAAAACCATAATTGTCCTCTCAAAATGATCATCGGTCTGAGGGTGAAAAGTTGTAATGAGCTTAACCTGGTTACCCACCTCTCTCATAATAGATCTCCCGAAGTGTGAAGTGAACTGAGTACCACGATCTGAAATGATTGACACATGCACCCCATCTAAATAGAAATATCTCTAATGTAAATCAGGGCCAATCTCTTTGAAATATAGGCAATCATGAACTGGTAGAAAGTGAGTTGACTTGGTCAATGAATCTATGATGACCCAAAAAACATCAATCCCCTAAAAGTACGTGGTAAGCCTACCATAAAGTCCATGACTATACAATCCAAATTCTGATCATGAATGGATAGCAGTCGGTTTAAGTTGCCTAGTCTCTAGGACTTGTACTTCACCTGTTGGAAGTTCAAAAGCCTTGCCACAAACGTTGAAATGTCCATCTTTATCCCAGAGCACCAATAATGCTACCTCAAATCATTATACATCCATGCAACACTGATATGAATGGAATATCTAGAAAACTGGGAGTCCTGTAGAATTGCCCTAAAATATCACACACTCTAAGAACACAAAATTGACCCTCAATTGTCAAGATGCCCTCAGGATTAAAGGTCACGTTCCTAGCCTCGCGGTTACACACCATGTCCTACATCACCCACAATCTCAGATCCTCAAATAATTCTTCCCGAATTCACTCCATCAAAGAAGATCTTCCCTCCACAAAACCAAGTTCATTGCACATATCAGAAATATCAAGTCTAACAATCTGGGTAGCTAAGGACTAAATGTTTGAAGCCATAGGTCTCTCATCCACAACTAAGAAATCCAAACTCCCCATACTCACTACCTCTCGGCTCAAGGCGTGTGCTACCATATTAGCCTTTCCGGAGTGATAATGAATCAAGATATCACATGCATTAGTAACCTCAACCACCTGCACTAACTCAAATTAATATCCCTCTGGATGAAGATATCTTGAAAAGTACAACGGTGAATGGATACCTCGCAGTGATCTCCATACACTTAATTCCTCTAAATCTTTATTAAGAAGACTATCGCTGCCAACTCTAAATCATGACTGATATAGTTCTTCTCGTGAACACCCAACTGTGTGGAAGCATAATAAATAACTATACCATGCTAAATAAACACAAAACATAGGCCAACAAAATAATCATCACACTAGACCATAACCCCATGGCCCTAAATAGTAAGAGCCAGAATCGATACTAAAGTCTATAAAGTCTTAAGCTTCGGATAACTTGCCTCACACTCATCAAACAAAACCCATCCAGAAACCATCTGTAGTAGGCTTCTACCTCGATAAAACTGTTAACCTCAGTAGGAGAAGTAGGTCTTGCCTAACCATGCACTGACTCAATACTCCCCACATCCACTATTATCCCATCCTGTGTGCCCTAAGAATATTATAGACTAAAGAAAAAAAATCATATTTAGTGAATTTGTCATACTACACCTAATCTATCAAGGTGTGGAGTATCATCCATAGTTGGTGCTCATGTTTCTCCCTACTCCCAGATTAGACCAAGATGTCATCAATAAACACTATCATAAGGGATTCTAAAAAGGGTTTGAACTCACGATTCATCAAATCTATAAACATTGTCGGAGAATTATTCAACCCAAAAGGCATGACTAAGAACATAAAGTGGCAATCCCAAGTCCTAAAGGCAATCTTACTGATAGACGCCACCCTAATTGATAAATGGCCATAGCCTTATCTCAAATAAAATTTAGAGAACATTTTTGCCTCCTGATGTTGGTCAAATTAGTAATTCATTTGTACCAAAGGATATCTATTTATTATGGTCACCTTCTTCAACTACTTATAGTCATGAACATACGCAAGGTACCATCTTTTTTAGTCACGAACACGAATAGAGGACCCCAAGAATATATATTCGATCTAATGAACCCTTTACTCAAGAGGTATAGGAGCTTCAATTTAAGCTCCCTCAATGTAGTTGGAGCCTTTGGTATGTTGAATAGCAATGAGTTGCGTGCCTGTCTCAACATCAATCCCAAAATTAATATCACGACCAAAAGGAAGAACATGTAGATCAATAGGAAACATATCAACAAACTCACTAACCATAGGAAAAGACTTCAGAGGAAGAGTGTCAGCACTAGTATCACCGACATAAGTAAGAAAAGATACAGACCCCTTCCCTACCAACTATTGCACAATAAAAAAACATATCACACATCTCAACATATGACTATATGTGTTGATCCACAATAGAGGAGGAACACCAGGCTTGTGCAACGTAACAATCCAAAACCACGCAACAAGGAGATAAACAATTCATGCCTAGAATCATGTCGAAATCAACTAAATCCAACAAAATCAGGTCTACCCAAGTAAATATACCCCAAAATAGTCACCACATAAGATCTATAAAACTGATCCACTTCTAAAGAATCACCTACATGGTTAGCTACACACATAGGAACAAAAATTGGATCACAAGGTAACTCCAATCGCGTATCATAATAAGCAGACGCATATAAGAATATAGATCCTGGATCAAGTAAAGTATAAACAGGCTGATGAGAGACAAAGATTGTAACTATGATGAAAGAATCTCATGACTCCACATTTGGCATTCCTTGAAAAGCATATATATGGTCGTGTATACCTTAATCACCTGACCTACCTGACTAAGGACCACCTTGAACAACTTGGGGACCACCCTTTCTACTCTGAGCACCATCTCTAGTCGACTTCACCGTAGCTCTAGCGACCTGAACTTAGTTACCTTGTCTTCTACGATAACTGAATCTAGGATTATCTTTGGACAAATGACCCACTAGACCATACATGTAGCAATCCCTAGTAGAAGAAAATGTTTGAGAAGACTCTTCTAAGCTTGACTAGCCACCGCGACCTGAATACCCTAAATATTCAGCTCGAGAAGTTTGAATTGAGCCTGAACAATATGATCACTAGCACCCACAATCACAATATCTCTAAGATATATGTCTTCCTTAACCAGTCTACTAGGCTTGAACTATTGTGGGTAACCTCTACCCAGAAATCCCCTTGCATAAGACAAAGACCCGCTAAAATAACCTTAATGATGGGGCCTCTTGTTGTTGCCTACATAAGACTTATGATAGGTCCCATTAATTGTGTGTGATTAATCAACTATCTGATGAAAATAACAATCTGATGCCACCATATGCTCTGTAGCAAACTGGAGTGAAAAAGATAGGCCACTAAATGTTAGTGCACCCTCTAGTGCTCAATCGACATAAGCATAGTTGCATGTTGATCCAACTCATAGAACCATGTTTCATACTCTACAACTAATAATGATCCCTATTTCATGTCTGTGAACTCATCCCATATCCACTCCCTCAGGCTACGGGGTCCATACCTCTCCAAGAAAGCCCTAGAGAATTAAGCCCAAGTTATCAAAGGTGACCCAACTATTCTGCACTTATGATAGGAGCTCCACCATTATTTCACTAACCCATCAAGTTTGAAAGCAATGTAATCAACCTTGTCGGACTCCACTAAAACAAGGTTATAAAACCTCTCCTAGAAATTAACTATAAACTTGTGGGCATCCTTTCCTGCATCACTTTTGCACCTGGGAGGACCCAACCTGATGAACCATGCCAACATCATTTGCTCGGTAGAAGACAAAGGTGGATTAGGTTCCATAGGTGGAGCAAAAGTGAGAATCATTCGAACCACTAAAGGAGGAGCTGCAACAACATTATGTGCATGCGCGGTGTGAACTCACTCAGCCTTTGCTTGGGCAAAAAGTATGGGTCTCATCTCAAAATTGAGGTCAAGTTTAATTTTTAGGTAAAGTCCCCACATGTTACATGCCCTCTATGAAGCTGAGGATCCTAGCCAAAGTATCAGGTATCACTAGCGTGACGAAGTATCCTAGTACAGACGGGTATTACCCTACCCACTCCAGCTGATGTTGAATATGCTCAACCTCTATCTTGGGCATAGATTGTGGTGCCTTCTCCAGATCTCAAGCTGGTGCTGCAGCCCATGCTCTCTCTCGACCTATGGGTCAACCGCGACCTCTATTTGTATCTGGGGTTCCATCTTGAGGTGTTGGAGGCTATTGCCTACCCCTAGATGACCTCATCCTAGCCATCTGAGAAAGAGTGAAACAACTTTTTTTAGATGTTGGTACAACTATCAATGCATTATAAGAAATAAGAAATAATGAAGTACTCCTAAGAATGCCCTAGATCCACTCAAAGATTTGATATGGACATTATCATATCGATCCATGAGACTCTACTAGACAAGAATCATGTATTGGTGAAACTGGTGAAACTAAAGCTCTGATACCATGCTATCACCACATAAAATCATCACGATCCAAAGTACACCTAGACGTATTATGGCGTATAAGACCTTGAGAGACCCTACATAACCCACTAAGTGTACATCATACACGATAATAGAAATAAAGATTTAAACAGAAATAGTCTCATATCATAAAAAAGTGTGATAAAAGCGGAAGTCTAACATAAATCTCGAAAGGCCATCTTTTACATCAAAAAAGTGATTAAGACGTAACCAATACATAACATACAACATTTGAAAGTAGAAAGTATGAAAGCAATAAGATTGTCTCGGTCCTCAGAACATCAGGACTCACCAATCCTTGAGTGTCAAAACCTTAATTAACCATGAATGTTTGAGGTAGGAGCGTCAGATATTAAATTAGTGAAATAATGAAGGCAGATGTGTACTAAGTACATGGAATATACTAAGTATGATAGAAAGGAATAAGAATTATGAAATCATGTTAAAAAAGACTTTACATTGTGGTCAATGCAAGCTAAACATCTTTAAAACATTTTGTGAGATACTTCAAGAAGTAACCTCAGCTAATTATTGTGGGATGTTTACCATGTAACCGACATTGACAATGTGAGCTATAATACGGAATCTTGTGTCTACCCCGCACCAAAAATAGATATCCTTACTTGCAAAAGTAAGAACATGAGTCTGAGCTAAAGTGAATCTACTAGCTAATGTCTATCCGAGACAATCATCCTGTGGTCGCACATCTTTTATGGGACATGGTTAATCGGCCCTTGTCCACTATGTTCTATGAAAAACATACCACAAAATAATCATTAATCATAGTCATATTATCATCTATGGAAAGGCCCAATTAAGCAACCAATCAAAGCTAGAGTTTATATAGAATAGCTCCTAAACTTTATTCTACTTAGGTGAGAAAATCTTTCAACCTTATGAATCCTTTATGTGAGAAATCCTTTCACAATCATGATCTTAGTAGTATGTGAGAAAGCTTTTCACACAAATATTGATACTTCACTCTCAAAGAATCCTCAAATCATTTACATCATCTTCATAAAAGCATGCATATATTCATAAATTCATCTTTCAAAGTTCATAAGCTTCATCGTGTGTTCATAAGCTTCATAGGAATTCAACTTATATCATCTAACTCATAAAATTGAGAGATTTCGGGAACCATATTGAGGAAAGGACTCCATAGATTAATACTAACATACCTCAATAATTATAGCCCAAAAGTTATGGTAAATTTGAGAATTGATCTTGAAACCCAAACTTCTTCTTCCTTAGCTTTAGAGAGAGAATTTTGGGGATGAATTTTGAGGAAATTTGGGAATTAAGGCAAATGAGTTTGAGTGGGTAGTTTTGGGACTTAAATTGCTTATACATGGCTTAGATTAGGGGTTAAATCGACATAGCTTCGGATCCAAACTCATAGGAAATGACCAAAATGACCCCCCAACTTAAAAGTTGATGGGTGTCCTTTAAGGACCGTTAAATGGGACATAAAAGTTACCACGGGCCATTAAGGGTTCCGTCTAGGTGATAGAATTGTTGCCAACCCTAAACAATAGGGCCACTTGAGCCTAAGCGGGTCATAGTCCCCTAAATTGACAGTTAAGGGTCTCATTAATGTTCCCTAACCTATTTTAGGCTTGTGGACCTGCCTATTAACTCTCTTTTACATTTTTGAAGCCCGAGGTGTTACTAAAATTAGGACATGATGCAGCCTACTACAACCTAGAGTAGGCAAGCTAAAACCCAAAATCAAAAGATGCAAACGACAATAGTTGAAATAATAATAACAAGAATGAGAGGAAAATGACATAGTATAAAGGAAACGGTTCATATCATAAATCTATAGTATGATACAAAATGTACTAAAGAGGCCCAAAAAAGACCAAGAAGAGAAACTAACACAAGACCTAACTCTGACCTAGTATCACCTATTCAGGATCTACTAAGTATAGAAAGTCTCTTTGTACAAGAGATGTGACAAAGCAAAATACAATACATAAGTTAGTAAAAATGAGATAAAGAAGGAAATCATTGAACGCCAAGAGCTCAAAAAGATCCAAGTATGTGACGGCCAAGATAGGTCCAACGCTCACTATAGGTGGCTCGTACTAGGTGTTGCATCAGAAAAAGATATGAAACTGTAGTATGATTACCAAAACACGGGGTAGTCTGTAGGTAACATAGGATGACCAAGATAGGAAAGATCAAAATTATTAGGAGAAGTCCAATTTACTATTACAAGAGGGATAAATTCTTTGATATGAAATCCATATAATTGAGAAAAGGTAAGCAATATCAAGAACTCAGTCACAGAGTACACATAAAATAGGAGGAAACTAAAGCATGCTCAAAGGTAAAATCACACACTGATGCAATGTAAAAGAAAATGTAAAAGAAAGTAAGAAGCCCAGAAGAAACATCAAGCCGTCCGAAATAATACCTAGACATATTAGTAGAGAACCAATAGCCAAGATAAATGTTAAGGGGAAACCTGGAATAATACTTCAATCTTATCGGTAATCATAAATAATAGAATGTAGCCGAGAACTATGTCAATGGGTTGTCGAGAATGGTACATCCTACTTAATAGTGCAAAAGTAGCTGAAATTTGGGCAAACAAATAAATGAGCATGTTTACGTTTTAAGTCATAAATATCTCAAGGTCTAGAAAATCATTAAAATAACTGATAATTCATATCACTACCAATTCCTTTTTCAACAATGAGCACTCAAGTACAACAACCATACTCAAAATCATATAAAATTCCAGAGCTTCACATCAAATCGCAATGCACCAAACACATACTCGGGCAATTCCTATCACAGTACAGACGTACTAACTCGGGACATTAGCTTGACCAAGCTTATGGCCTAAGGCCCAAAAATCAAATAATTAGGTATAAAAGCTCAAAAAGCACCATCAGAATGAGTGATTCAATCCTACAAAACATGCGGTACCATAAGTTTCATTCCACATAGAATCCAATTCTGAAGTTACTAAACGGTATAAGTCACAAAGATCAACATAAACTATGGTTTCCCAGCCAAAACTACACTAAGCAGCCCAAAATGCGACAAGTTTGCTAAGGATCTGGGAAAGCCTAAACTTATCCTAATTCCAACCAAAAAATGTGATACTACTTAAAATAAGTGATCTAAATGAGCCAAGACAAAAAAAAAGGAAACACAACCTACCTCAATACCACAACTGCAATTGAACCTTCACTCGGGTGCTTTTCCCTTACCGAGAGCCTCAAAGTGATGCTAATCTATCAACAACACCATAGGAATTCAAAATCAAACACAAAGATACCTATATTATTATCGAAATTTCAAATTAGAAACTAATTTGCAAAAATGCAAATGTGAGACGCAGGCACAGAGTCATATTGTCATGAGGTCCTAGAATTCTCAACGAAGTTGTACCCTAAACTGGTCACAATCTAAGCCACCATCTAGCCAAAATAGTGCCCCCATTATCTTAACTGAAAGGAATAAAAATAGTAAAATAGAGGGAATTAATCGGAATTATCCTGGAAAATGGAAGATTCAATAAGCCTGACACATCCCCATAAACTTTCACGATGCACTACAAAAAGAAACACTCAATTTTATCAAGATTTTTTTTCCAAAATCACTAATATACTAAGCCCAGAATAGAACATGGTATTGAAAAATGGAGTCTGTTAAAGAGACTCATTTGTCAATTAACTGGCCTTCACGAATGCAGAGACCATACACAATCATGGAGCTTAGTGATAAGAGATAACGCTATCAAAGATACTTCATCCAATACTAAGCATCAACGATCGTTCAATAGTAATATAATCCTAACTAGTGAGTTGGTGTCGAGTCCCAAGGGAGTGGTTCGTACTCAAGAATCAATAGAAAAACATAAATATGCTCAAGTTAATCATAGCTAAAAAATATTTACGAAAAAAAACATTATTCAAGTTTGGGGTGACACAAGTGTCAAATATCAAAGGGGGGGGGGGTTTGTATTAAATTATCAACTAAAACAGTAAATAACACAAAAATACGAATATGGAGACGGGATTCTTGGGATGTGATAGGATTATGGGCCAAGGTAAACAACCGAGTAATTTCAATTAATAGTAAACAACTGCGAATCAGTGAATACGCTAGACTGTAGTGGAGATAAACTTTCTCTCGAACAATTTACCCCAAATCAAATTGGTTTCTCTCGAACATCAATTAGCGGCAATGAAGCACAACCTTCGCTTTAGTCCATTCACTCTCTCGAGCTTGAATGTCTGGAAAAGGGTTTAGGATTCACTCTCTCGAGCTGAACCCATGACAACCCAATACCCATAGACCATTGATTCAGTAATTTTGGTTTTAAAACCTCTCTCTCGAGCAAGCAAAAAACACGAAGTTAAGATTGTATTTGCAACTACAACCCATTAAATTCACCCACAATTACTGAAAGAAATCACTTTTAAACAACAAATAAACTATCAATTAACAATACCCAGCAATTAAATCAACCCATAATCACATAATCACACAATCACACCCCAAGAATTGGAGTTTTAGCTAGACATAGTAAAAAGGTAAAAATTGTTACCAAGTTGTGTTTGCCCGTATTTTCCAACCAGCATTTGTTTCAGCTCATTCAAGATCAAAAAAGGTCTTTTCAAGGCTTGTAACGGGGCTGAGTGCAAAGGTATGGTCATTTAGGCTCAATAGCTATAGTCCTCATGAAATGTGGTGTGAACAACACTTTATTTCCTTTTCTTCATCATTCTCATTCAAGCTCAAAAGTCACCCCTTATTCATCTTCCATGGACTTTTGGAAACCCCATTTTCTTTTTGCATTTTCACACTTTATTCCACAACTCTTTTTTCTTTTTCATTTTTTTCTTCTTTTTTTTTTTTATATATGGAGGGGTCCATTTTTCTCAAAACATGGGCAACAGGGACTTCTTTACATTTTCTTGATTCACCTTTTCTTTTTACCACACCCTCAACTTAGGCTTTTGGCCTAAGTTGGCTATTCAAACATACCACAAATCGTGAGGATTATGGGTAATGGATCAAGAAAGGTTATGTTTTATCAAGTTTCTTCCAAGAAAAGGTTAAGGCTCAAAGGGTGTTCAAAAGAGGTTCACACACTCACAAGGTAGGCCACAAAGAGAGGTATAATGTCAAATTAATTCACACTCTTTAAAGTTGCCTAAAATCATCTCAAGAGTTCACAACACTTAGTCAATCCAGACCAACGAGGCAAATTCTAGGTGTCATCACACATGGTTCACGGTAAGCTCATCACACAAGGCATTCACACCAAAGTCAAATAAGACTCCATACTTTCGCTAGTGTGCAACGTTCATCACAAGAGACTCAATTTGATACTTGGCTAGTCACAACGAGATGCAGAGAGTTCACATATTGACTATGCACCTTCATTTGGCCTCATCGTAGCCGCACATTCATTTTTATTCGATTATGAGCACTATTCAAGTCATCGATATTGATCAAAATCGATACTCAAATTGTCAAAAGAACAACCACATTCAGCACAAACAAGAGGTGACAATATATTTTGGAAGGGTCAAAAATCATTTACAATTATAAACAAGGAGCCACAAGCTCAACCATCCACAAAAGCAGTGTAAAAACACAATTTTAGCTCAAAATTCCAAATATATAAACAAAACATCAATATTCACAAAAGATCACAAAAGGTGGGCCTCATCCTACCACAAATAAAGTCATTTGTCCTCAAATGCAAACAAAAATATCTAAAAGTCAAAATAAAGTAATACAGAGAGGGAGGTAAAGAGGGGATCCTGTCTACACAGTTGCTCCATCTGTCTGGGTATCAGTGCCCAGTGCATCAGTCTGATCTTGGGGATCAGTGCCCAAAGATACCTCAGAAGGCACAACAGTACCAGATCCACTAGGAGCTGCCATAGACGTCTCGATCAACGATGTCTGGATCACCAACTGCATAATCGTCTTCTCAAGATCAGGCAAGTCTCCGTATATGGTCTCCTCCTGTATCTCTATCTGTTCTTTGTCGGTCTCAACATCCGACTAATAACAAGCTGCTTCATCCCTGTGTACATCTCCTGTGGTAGCCGGAGGAATCTCTGATGTCTCATGTGCATCCATGTCATCAGCATCAGTGGAGCCAACTAGCCCTTCAAGTCATCTAAAGACTGAGCCACAGGTAACCCATCATAAGGGTGCATAGAATGCAGAGCTCTACCCAGTACAGTGTTTATGTACTCACTATTGCACCCAACTTCCTTTCCCCGTACCATGACAGACTTCACCGGTCTGAACTCACTCACCTTTTTCTTGCTTTTTTGGACCAAGTCACCGTATGCTGTATAAAATTCTCGAACCCATGAAGGAATATAGGGGCATCGGGGCCTGGTGAACTTCTCAAACCTATGGTAGTGGAGGGTGTCCCTCACATCAGGGTACTTGCCCTCCAGGACCTTTGTGGATAACAACTTCTTCTCGAGGATGGTTTGCAAACCATCGCCTTTCAATCTATTGAGAAGCCTAGACAGAGGAATGACATGTGGCACAGGAGCCATAGGAGGTGCCTGTGCTGGCACTGAGTCTGCTGGTTTGGGAGCTGGAGGGGCTCTACCTGAGGTACGGTGAGATCTATCCGTGATCTCGTCCCACCGGGACTGCAAAGGCTGCTCATCCTTAGGCGCAGATAAATCAACCCGGGGGTCAACAATCACTCCCTTATGTTTGGGATTTTTTCCCTTGCCTTTGTTACCCGGTGGAGGATCTTGCCTTCCTTTCTTTAAGGGATTTGAACCCCCCTCATTTATTGTGATACCCCGTGCTCTTTTCCGAGGTGGCATGTCTATATTTGTTCGTACCATATCTGCAAAACATTAGAAAAAAGTTAGAAACATTTCAATTAAATTCACAGAAAACAGTTGCAGACAGATCCACCGAACTACTCAGCGAATCGCCAAATCTCTTTGGCAAGCTAGATCGGGCTCGCCGAAAGGATTGGCTCTAAAAGTTTAGAAAAAACTGACAAGTCGGCGATGGGAAGGCCTTACGGCGAATCGGCGACATCATTCGGTGAGCGAGGGTCATCCCATCGGAAGTTATAGTGCAAAAAGGATACAAGGGTGTAGACAAAGGGCAATCAAGAAGATTTTTGGCGAGTGGCCGAGTGCCTTTGACGACCTCAGACTTCTCACCGAAACTTACAGAATTCAACAACACATTTAGCATGAAATTAAAGGCGAGATGGGGACCTTAGGCGAATTGCCGAGTGGTTCGGCGAGCTCGAACAAGCTCGCCAAATGACCCAACGTGCCTATATTCAACCCAGCTTCTTGAATTCAACCCCGTAACCCCCGAAAACAAAATCAAAACATGTACTACTCAAATTAAGACAAAACCCATAACACCCATTGCCTTGGGATACTCAAACTTCTCTCGATTTTGCCAAATTTGGCCAATTTATGACTTTTGCCCATAAGAGTGATGTCACCAGCTCTATCATTGGGAAAATTACGTCTTTCGGCACAAATACAGGCTACTCAGACTTCACCCAACTAACTTAAACAAAATGCAGGCACAACCCCACAACATTTAGTTCATTTTAATGCACAAAAATACGGGATTTCAACAATCAAAACATTACGGGCAAGATTATCAATTCAAAGTAGACATTTAAACATACTAATCCTATCAGAGAGGCCCATCACACGACAACAAGATAAGATCAATTGAATAAAAGTACAAATACCAAAAGTAAATACGTGGTTAGGAGAATCAACCTTTAATGCTGATAAAAATAAGATTAAAATGCTAGGCGGCAATGTAATCCCAATCCCGAGCACAAATCAATAAACTAAAATACTAATAGAATGCAAAAATATTGGAAATACTAAGTAGGTGTGAGTTTGTGAAGGTCGAAAGAAAGGGAAAGTGAAAGAGTTGGAAGTTTAAACCTTTGACCTTTTAAAAACCGTCCAGTTCTCGCCCAATCAGCGACATTAGTCATGCTCGCCGAACCACTCGGTGACACGCCGAGTGGTCACTTATCTCGCAATTTTTACAGGACCTCCAGTTAATCTGGGGGTCCAAACGGCGGAATAGATCACGATTGCCGACCTGGTCGGCGATTCACCAACTGAACTTTTAGCTCGCCAACTTGCACTTTTCAACCACTTTCCACACCTTGACCTGCACAGTCAACATACCATTATTTATAGCGCAAAAACAAAGAGATAACATTTGGGTTGCCTCCCAAGAAGTGCCTTAGTTAACGTCATGGGACGACGCAACTCCTCATTCAAACTCCATTTTTGGGGTTGACCTTAGTGTCACTAGGTAATCCCCCTTGTTGTCTCGGGTTTAGATGAGACGAGATATGACCCATTTGGGTCTCCAATTGCTTGATCAATACTAAATGAGAGGTGACGGTCTGACTAAGGGTTGACACATCTTCTATCATTTCCTTTAAAATCTTGTCCGACCCCTCAACTTTGTTGAGGATATGAGAAAGCATATCCTCAGATTGACCACCTTCCGAATCCTTTGGTTTTTGGCACTCGTGGGAAGGCACATACCTATCCTTCTCCCCATCCTTCCAATTTGGATTACGGTCCCTCCATTCACGATCTCGATCTTTCCAACCTTCATCCCTACGTGAGAGGGTAGACCTGGTCTTCACGGGTATACCGCACCCTGTTTATGGTAGTCATGCCATCCAAGAGCTGAGCCACTATCACATAAGGATGTTGCATCAAACTTCCCAGAGAAAGTTGGTCAGCAACACCCTTATTTACCAAATCAAAACTCCGGTAAAAATACTGCAGCAACACGTTATCAAGATAGCCATGGGTTGGGCATTGAAGCACCAACTTCTTGAATCGCAACCAAGTTTCATGAATTGTCTCGCCTTCTAGATGCTTGAAGCTCTGAATGCTATCCCGAAGAGTCATCATCTTCAAGGGAGGGAAAGATCGCACTTGAAATGCGGTAACCAACTTCTCCCATGAAGTGATTGATTTAAGTGGCAATTCAGCCAACCACTTGCACGCCTCTCCCATCAAAGAGAACGAGAACAACCTTAACCGGACCGACTCATGGGAGATGTTCTTGAAAGAGAACGGTCCGCATACATCCACGAAATTTCTAATATGCTCATGAGGGTCCTCATGAGCCAAACCACTGAAAAGCCCCTTTAGCTACAAGAGTTGCAACATAGTACTCGTGAAGTGAAACACCGCATTCCCTTCAGCTGGAGGCAAGCGAATGGCACCAATAACGCCCATGAGATGAGGGTCATTAGCAAGAGGTTCATTGAGATCGTTGAGGTTTCCGATGTCATCTTGATGGCCTACTTGGCTGCGATTGCTGCCGTTCATACTTATACTTCCTATTTTCGACACAAAAACAAGCAAAACAAAACTAAAAATTAAGTAAGTATCACTATAGCTAACAAGAACAAAATTCAACTTAACTAAAAATTCTCAAGCAACACCACTCCCCGACAGCGTCACCATTTTGATAAGAGATAACACTATCAAAGATATTACATCCAATACTAAGCATCAACGATCGTTCAATAGTAATATAACCCAACTAGTGAGTTGGGGTCGAATCCCCAGGGAGTGGTTCGTACTCAAGAATCAATAGACAAGCATAAATATGCTCAAGTTAATCATAGCTAAAAAATATTTACGAAGAAAAACATAATTCAAGTTTGGGGTGACACAAGTGTCTAATATCAAATGGGGGGTTTGTATTCGATCATCTACTAAAACAGTAAATAACACAAAAATACGAATATGGAGACGGGATTCTTGGGATGTGATAGTATTATGGGCCAAGGTAAACAATCGGGTAATTTCAATTAATAGTAAACAACTGCAAATTAGTGAATAAGCTATACTTTAGTGGGGATAAACTTTCGTTCGAACAATTTACCTCAAATCAAATTGGTTTCTCTCGAATACCAATAAGCGACAATGAAACACAACTTTCACTTTAGTCTATTCACTCTCTCGAGCTGAATGTGTAGAAAAGGTTTTAGGATTCACTATCTCGAGCTGAACCCATGACAACCCAATACCCATAGACCATCGATTCAGTAATTTTGGTTTAAAACCTCTCTCTCGAGCAAGCCAAAAACACGATGTTAAGATTGTGTTTGAAACTACAGCCCATTAAATTCAACCACAATTACTGAACGAAATCACTTTTAAACAATAAATAAACTATCAATTAACAATACCCAGCAGTTAAATCAACCCATAATCACATAATTACACCCCAAGAATGGGGGTTTTAGCTAGACATAGTAAAAAGGTAAAATTGTTACCAAGTTGTGTTTACCATACAACTGTGTAGGATTGATATAGTCTTTTACAAAAGGTCTAAGTTGAAGAAATCTTCAACACCCACTTCCAATTTCTTAGAAATGGAAATCTTCAAATCTTCAAAGCTAAGGAAATATTGTCTCTCTATTTAGTTTTAAGTTCTAAACTTCAAAAACTGAAGAATAATATCCTTTCATAAAAAGTCTCCTAAAAAATTCGATTCTAAGCTAAGAATTTAAACAAGAATTTATAGTTGTCAAAAAGTTGTGCTGCAAAGGTCCAGTCGGCGCACTTAGCCGGGATCGCCGATCCAAACAGTGATCCACCCTTTGGTCATTTTCATCACCGTTTTGCTTTTGCCTTCAACATCCTTGAGGTTCTGAAACTTGGGGTGATATGGCACTGCATCGCGGAAGCATTTGGCGACTCACCGACTGCTCCTTTCTCTCACCGATTAGATTTACTTCTTCAGGGCTTGGCACTCTGGTACATTAGGCGAGACCCTGGCCGTTCGGCGACTCGCCTAATGGGTTAGGTGATCCTCATGCCTTCTTTCCTTCGTTCTTTCAGCTGCGTTGTTCATTTTTGCTCAATAGTGTTAATGCTTTGTCCCTCAATCCAAATACTTAAAATTCAAGGATTTACATCAGTTATCGACACAAAATATGCATTTGAGGACACTAAATCTATTCAAATAAATCCCTAAATGAGTCCAAATTGTGGACTCATCACTTAGCCAAGCTGACTCTCTGCGAATGCAACGTGATGGCCTTGAATGTGGAGGTTGGGCCAGTCATCCCTTAACAAACATGGTCAAAGGCTCGTGAACGTGATGTCTTAGCCCATGAATACAACAAGGGTAATATGAATGCAGAAGTCTTAAATTGTGATCTCTTCAAGCGCGGCCAGGGGCCTGCGATTGTGAAGGGATGAAAAGTTTTGCACCAGCAACACTGCTTCAAAAACTTCACAAGGATGTCAAAATCTCCATTGTGGGTTTGCAATTCATTCAAAACCCTTTCAATCCAAAAATCTATGCTACCTACTTAGAAAAGGTATTATGGACTCAACAAAATTAATGAAACAATCAACAGAGGTAATTTCTATAAAATGTTGGACAAAGTAAACACTAACAAAGAAAAGCCAGTCAACATGTTAAACACCATAAAGTCAAACCAATTACCTCGAGAACAAAACCATAGGAAATTCTAGACAATATTTTGCATTCTAAAGCTAACCATGTTAATAAAATTCATTCTGAGTGCGTAAACCAAGTAGGTTATCGAGGTAACTTTTGGCAAAAGTCACAAGCTAAAATGCTTAATTGCACAAACTCAAAATGAAAGCCTCAAAAACTTAACTACACATAACATTAGACAAAGATGACCTTTCTAGAGCTAATGGATTTGACTAAATTTCGATCCAATATCAGAATCTCTAGATGTTGTCTAAAATCAACTATTTCAAATCTTAAGCTTAAAAAAGAACTCAAAACAAACCCAACCAACATGACAAGTGTTACACCCAAACCAGCACCACACAAAAGCTATAAGAATGCTGTGATAAGGGTAAAACAGTAAAAATATGCAAAAAGGCATAATAAACCTCGAGGGTCATTAAACTTAAGGTCCTTATACAGGAACCCCAAACAATACCGATGAGGAAAAATTTTATACGCTAACATGCTAATGATTACACCTCCTTCACCCACATATCCATTTAGCATATGTTGGATTGAAGAGGGAGAAGGTAAACAATGGTTCAGAGCTAATAAAGAAGCAAGGAGCCATCCATAAAATTTTAATATGAATATAATTGTTTTATTAAGCTTACTCGTAATCTTATCCTCCATTTACAAAAAAAATAACATATAGTTGGACTATCTTTTGATTTTATTCGTGGGAAATAAGTCAATTAGTTTAACATAATAGAGTAGCATATATGTTATAATGTATTATACTTAAATAATTTCGGATACAAAGTTCTTCATAAATACATAGTTGAACGTACTGTGCACACTAAGTAATTCAAAAAACATAGTGATACGAGGGTTTAAATCAAAGTTAAAAAAAGTATTTTAGAATACCTTATCTTCTTTCATACCACTTGATTGTTGTTGATACCACACTCAAACCCTTGACCTAATGGACGAGTTTAACATATTCACTCTACCATTAAGCTGAAGGAAGACTCGTGATAAATCTCTTCACATTTATTATGAAAAAGTCCTTACATAAAATAGATGAACAAAAATATTAAAACGTACATAACATTGAGTAATGTTGCAACAAATATAAAGAAACAAAAAGATGGAAAGTAAAATTATGTGCATTTAAGAATGTGACCAAATACATTTTATATATTTAGCACACTAAAATATTTTACATAATTATAATTATGTTTTAGTAATGATAGTAAATATTATCCAATAAACTAATATTAAATATGGGCTAGCAATTTTCATAATTTTGCATATATTTACACTAATATTGGTTGACATTGATCATTATTTCGTCTATGCTTTTATTTTAACCATTTATGATGAAATCTTTCATTATCACTTTGGGGGAATTAAATATCATGATCCAAGTGGTTATGAGTGGCACCCACACTGATCCGGCGATAGGACAACCATCAAAATCCAAACTTATCTAATTTTACGAACATTAAGAATTAAAAACAATATTTAAAATGTAATGACCCTAAAGGTTATTAATGTATTACTTACTTCTTTTCATTATTTAGTTCATTTTTATAGTGACCCCTAGTCATTTATGTCTTAATGGGACTGACAATTCTGGCAGGTTATCGTTTACTTAGATTCTTTGTAGGTTTTCGTATTTTTTGAGCGTCTAATCATGAATAGTTGAATTTAGTCAAAATTTATGGATGAAGGCCTGAAAATGCAATTTAGAAAGTTCTGTTAGCTCTAGAAAATCGAGTTTGATCTAGAAGGACCTTTCATGTGGATCCTGAGGCTTTTGGGCTAATTTCAAGCCCCCTCATGGAATTTGACTTGAAATAGAGCTTTCATGTGATCCTTATATTTTGTCGAGATGAAATCTATTGGAAGTTTTGATGGTTCTGTTGAGTCTATAATACTAAATTTTGTGGTGTATCATATTTTGTTTGCACACACGATGTTTTGAACAAATCCTGAGCACCCTATCAGAACTTTTGCATTGGCCAAAACTAGTTGATGCGCATTAGCTGGTGCAAGCGTAAATATCCCTTCGCATTCACAGACAATAGACCGTGTTTGTGGAGGCCTGGTAATTTTTCATCTGTGATCACGGGGCTATATTCACATTTATGAAGACATGGGTGATTTCCTTCCTCGATCACGGGGCTTCCTCGATCATAGGTCCCTGTCTCTTTCGTGATAAATATTTTTTTCTTAACTCTTTAAATAAAACCCATACACATTTTTGCAATGGTTTGGAATTTGGATCTATGATATCCAAAGCTAAGAAGCTCTAAATTGGGTGATTGAAGTTGCGAATTCTTCGAAAAGATTGAGACTAGGTATTGGAGTCTTCAGGGATTGCCATGACTATTTGCTTAAGGTAAATTCTTACCCTAATGGACCGCCCAATCTGTATTTTGTGCTTAATTTGTGATTTCATTGCTTGTTGTTGATTCGCTAAATTCTTACCCCTAATTTCTGTCTCATTTTGGGATACAAGTTCGAGAAGCTTTAATAGACCTTTTGATGGAGTCAATTTTGGAATTTCAAACATTCGTCCTACATTCTCATTTTGACTTAAATTTTGGTCTATCACTGATTAAGAATTTTTTGTTGTCTAAATGACTGTCATGATGTTATGGTTCTATTTTTGATAGTGTTAAAGCATTTGGAGGTTTTAAGGAAGGGAAATTATATTAAGTAGTTAATAGAGAGCGTGCAGGTCTACTTTGAGGTATTCTATTGTTTCCAAACCGTTATATTGAGCTTGAGAATGAAAATGCATGTTTATTAGTTAGTTTTTAGGACTTATACTCTTTTACTTAATAGCTCTCTTTTTGTGAGTTCAAGGTTCTAGGAGAGTTCTTTTGGTTTTATGTAGATATGCCTTGCTTCCGCTTATCTCTTCTTTGTATCTATTAAAATGCTTATTGTTGTTTAGATTCTACCCTTACACCGATAACTTGATGTTCCAGGTTACATATTGGCTTACTTACTGGTAGGTTATAGTAGGTTTCATCATAACTTGCGAAATTTTGTTGTGACAAGTTAGTATCAAAACAAGGTTCATCACTCTTAATTGTATAAAGTTAATTCCTACTAGAGTCATAGGAAGTTTGTGTCCTATCTTGAGAGGCTACAAGACATCTTTAGGAAGATTCTCTCTTTTGAATCGCTATTGTGCATTCTGAGAACCTCCATCGCTGATAATTGCCCTAGGTGTACCAAATTTGGAGAAGATACTCTTTTTCAAGAATGCGGTGATACTCTTATCCTTATTGTGTGAAAGTATAATTGCTTCCACCCATTTCGATATATAGTCAACCGCACCAAAAATATACTTCATCCCATGTGAACTCACAAATGGACCCATGAAATCAAGGCCCCAAACATCAAATAACAGAATCACCAATATCAGATTCATAGGTAGCTCTTGCCTATTTGAAATTCCTCCTTCTCTTTGGCAACGGTAACAAGACTTGGCGAAATCATGAGCATCTTGGTGGAGGGTAGGCCAGTAATACCCACACTGCAAGATTTTATGAGCAGTCCAAATACGACTATGGTGCCCACCAATAGGCGATGAATGACACGCCTCTAGTATACTCATCATCTCAACCTCGGGCACACAACGACGAATAATCCCATCAGCACAAATACGAAAAAAGTAAGGCTCATACCAAAAGAACTTCTTCACATCATGCATAAACTTTTTCCTTTGGTAAAATGACAAATCCGATGGAACCAAATCACTTGGCAAGTAGTTAGCAAAATCTGCAAACCAAGGGATAAGATCAAAAGAAGCAGCCAATACCTGTTCGTCTGGGAATGCATCATTAATTTCAGCCCCATCTCCTAACTTGAGCATAGCTTCCTCCTCTAATGTTGACAAATGATCGACAATTTGATTTTCTGTCCCCTTTCTATCTTTCACCTCAAAATCAAACTCATGCAGCAACAATACCCATCTGATCAACCTCGATTTTGCATCCTTTTTAGCCATCAGATACCTCAATGCAGAATGGTCAGTATGCCCTATGACCTTAGTACCAATCAAGTAGGATCAAAATTTCTCGAATGCGTAAACCACAGTAAGGAGTTCTTGTTTAGTCACCGTTTAGTTCTTTTGAGCCATATTCAGAGCTTTGCTGGCATAGTAAATCGGAGGAAGAATCTTTTCTCGCCTCTGTCCCAATACCACACCAAGTTCCACTCGACTCGCATCACACATCACTTCAAACGGTTGCCCTCAATCCGGTGAGATAATGATAGTTGCGGAAACTAGCCTTGCTTCAACTCTCCAAATGCTCTCAGACAAGCATCATCAAAATCAAACTTACACTCTTTTTAGAGCCAATTGCATAATGGGTGTGCAATTTTGGAAAAATCCTTGATAAACCTCCAATAAAACCCAGCATGCCCAAGAAAAATTCTAACACCTTTAATAGAGATATGTGGTGGAAGCTTTTATATTACCTCAACTTTAGCTCTATCAACCTCAATACCCTTCTCAAAAATCTCATGACCCATGACTATCCCTTCTTTCACCATGAAGTGTCACTTTTCCCAATTGAGCACAAGATTGCACTCTTCACACAGTTTCAGTACATCGGCCAGATGCATTAAACAACCATCAAACAAGTCACCTACCATATAGAAATCATTTATAAATACCACAATAGTGTCCTACACCATATCTGAGAATATCGACATCATGCAACGTTGGAAGGTCGCTGGAGCGTTACACAACCCAAATGGCATCATTTTGAAGGAAAAAGTCCCATAAGGACAAGTGAAGGTGGTCTTCTCTTAGTCTTCCGGAGCTATGGAGATCTGATTGTAACCCGAATACCCATCAAGAGAGCAATACCAACCCTTACTAGCAAGGTGATCTATTACCTGATCCATGAACGTCATCAAGAAGTGATCCTTTTCTGTCCAATCATTCAATTTGAGGTAGTCCATGCATATTCTCCATGTAGCCACTGGCCTCATCGGAACAAGATCATTTTTCGCATTAGGAACCACAATAATCCCACCTTTCTTAGGTACACACTGAACATGGCATACCCAACTACTATCTGCAATGGGGTATATGACTCCAACATCCAACCATTTGATGATTTCCTTTTTCACTACCTCTTGCATAGGTGGATTTAGTCTCCTTTGATGCTCAATACTTGGCTTGCTGTCCGGCATAAGTTGGATTTTATGAGAACAAATGCCCGGAGGAATCCCAATAATGTCTGCAATAGTCCATCCAATAGCCCGTTTGAACTTCTTCAACACAGAAACCATTGTCTCTACTTGTACCTCACTTAAATTGTCTACAATGATTATCGGTAAAGTGACATCTCTCCCCAACAATACATACCTCAAATGTGATGGTAGAGCCTTAAGTTCCAATTTTGGAGCTTCTTCCATAGACGGTTTTGTGGGTGGAGAGTCGCAATTCTTCAAATCTAGCTACTATTTCGTTGGTTTGGAACTGAATTCAAACCTATCAAGTGTGGAAACTAAATCATCATAGTCTTCAATACCATTACCCTAACAATACATCAATACCGCTGCCAGTGCATCAACACCCAATCTCTCTCTTCAATAGACACATCAGAACCTCGCTCCACAATATGATTCACCACTGATACTGAATTGAGATCGCTTTGTTGCTTCATAGACCTACAGATATTTGAAATTACCTCTTCATTAATCAATAGAAACTTCATATGTCCTCTCTCCATGTCGACCAAGGTGCGCCCAGTAGAAAGGAATGGTCTCCCTAAGATGATGGGAACCTCAAAATCAACCTCACAATCAAGTATCACAAAATCCGCCAGAAAAATGAACGACTCCACTTTCTCAAGGACATCTTGGAGAACACCAATGGGCTTCTTCACAGTTTTATTGGCCATGAGTAGTCGCATTGCAGTCAGTTTTGGTGCCCCTAAACCCAACTTCTTGTAGATAGACAGTGGCATCAGATTAATAATGTCACCCAAATCACACAAAGCCTTCGCAAAGTGCAACAAACCGATGGTACAAGGAATAATGAAAGCATCAGGATCCTCTTTCTTTTGCACAAGTGACCTAGTAGCAATAACACTACAATGTTGCAACTTCTCATCATTCTCATAAACTGACGACCCTCTTTTTAGTCACCAAATCCTTCATAAACTTCGCATACCCAGGCATTTGCTCCAAAGATTCTATCAACGAAACATTGATGGAAAGCTATTTCAACATAGTAATGAACCTGCGGTATTTACCTTCTTCGGTCTTCTTCACCAATCTCTGTGGGAATGGCGGTGGTGGTCCAGGATTGGGAATAACTTTTTAGGTCACCATTGTTTCCTTCTCTGTAGCATTCTTAGACTCTCCAGTAACCTCAATCTCATCATCATCTCTTTCTAGAAGAATTTCAACCTCAGATGGCATAGGGGAATCAATGATCTGTTTACCTCCTCGAGTAGTGACTACCATACAGTGCCTATCATTCTTCAGATTCTGGATGGTGTTACTAGGAAGTGTGCTAGGTTGACGTGGGTTCACTGTAGTGGACAACTGATTAAACTGCTGCTCAAGTTGCTTTATCGACACTGCATAGGCATCAACTTGTTGACCGATTCCCGACAAGTCATTTCACATCTCTTTCACATTCTCATCAGTCGTATTAAACCTCTTCATCATCTTCTGCATCATATCCTCTATGCGTGGCATACTACCCCAACTTCTCTATTGCCATATTCTTGATTTGCAAGTGGAACATAAGGCCCAACTCTCTCATTTCTGTTGCCATAGTTGTTTCGGTTGTAATTATTATCGCGATTGTAGTTTTTATCCTTGACATAGTTTCCCTCTCGATTGTAGTTTCCATAGTTTGGACTTTGGCTTCCTTGACCTTGGCTCCAATTATCCGAGTTGGAACCTTGGGCGTTGATTTGGAAACCCCCGTCTGATCATTCACCAAATACGCATCCTCCTTATAGTAGCATTCCTCAACTGGTGGTGGTGGAGTTCTAGTTAGGTAATTTACCGCATTCACCTTTTCTGCATTTCCACTCACATGTTTCAATACCAACCCAAGTTTTGTCCTCATCTGAGCCATCTCTTCACGAATGTCATCACTAGATTTGTCTAGTTCGGCTTGAACAACGAATGTGCTTCTTCCAATATTAGATTTTCTAATGCTACATGCCTTATTATTCCGGGAAATCTTCTCCATTTTTTCAGCGATCTCCTCAAAAGATGCACTCACCATAGGATCCTCCAGCGATAGTATCTATCATAACCTTTCCATTGTCATCTTTCCCTCTGTAGAAATATTCCTTCAATGACTCATCATCTATGTGGTGATTCGGAACACTTCTGATGAACACACTGAACCTATCCCAAGAACTGCTCACTGGCTCTCTAGGTAGTGCCATGAAATTCTTCAACTTGTCCTTGTGGGTAAGCTTCTTAGACACTAGGAAATAATTTGCCATGAATACTCGATGCAATTGGTCCCATGTATGAAATGAATTATATGGAAGCTCAGCAAACCACATCGCAACATTACTGATCAATGATAGAGGGAAGACTCTCAAACCTATGAAATCTATATCCAAATCTGGTCGCCTCACATAACTTTTATAGACACTTCTCAATTTAGCCATGTGACCATGCATATCTTCTAAAGCTAGCCTAGAAAACAACCCTCTCATTGTAAGCATCTGCATAAGACTGTTGGTCACCACAAATGTATACCCTGGAGGTAGAGGAGGAAGAACAATGGGTCCTTTTGATTCAACCGTATTGAAGTCAACTTTGTAGTTATCACGCAACCTTGGTGCTAGCGGATTTTGCACCCTATCTGCATCTCCGATAAGATTTCCACTATGAACCTGAGCTTGCACATTAACAACCCCAGGAGGCTGCAATTGTATTGCATCACCTAGATTCTCTCCAATTGGATTGATTTAGACCCCTTGATTATTCATTTTTCTCAAAGTTTTACTCAACTTTGGATCGTAGGGGGTCCATGGTTTGCCTCGACTCTGCGTACTTAGCATACACTAGAGTAAAAAACTGTAGAAAATAAATATAAAAGACAACATAAAATTAGGAAATACTTGACTAAAGTTCAATAATGTAGTTAAACTTAATCTAAAAGCTGTATTCCCCGACAGCGGCGCCAAAATTTGAAACGCTCAAATTACACCTTCCTAAAGAAGTATAAGTGATCATTGCCAAATAAAGAACCCAACTTGTAGGTTGGGGTCGATCCCACGAGGAATATGGTTCAGACTTAAGCTTAACTCACTATTATATCCACTTAGTCAAACTATTTTTGAGATAATTAAATAAATGGGGGAGGGGGGTAGGGTTGTAAGCAAGTAACTGATTGTTGATTAAGTAAATAATAAGCAAGATTCAAACTTTGAGTTATCAATATGAGAAAGAAACTTTGGTATATGTGTTCCCCACAAGCTCCTAACGCAGTAATCCTAATAATAGTAATCATTCCCTAGTGTTGTACATGGAAAGTTGGTAAGTTAGGTATCCCTAAGTGATTGGTCTGCCAAATAGTGAATTTCACTACGCACCTTGGTCCGGCTACAAGTGTATACTTTACTAATCCTTACCTTTAACTCAGATTAGACATTACATCAATGTACCTTAGTTTTCACCCTCAAACCAATTGACATTAGTCTATTAGATATCATCCACTAAATCTCTGTTGTTCATTCTTTTCTCATTAACTACCTCCTTGGTCAGGCAAGTAGCAATGAGGCGAGTTCTAACGTTGGCCACCGTTAAAAAGACTTCTAAGCTAAAGAATTAACAATACATGCATAAACACTATTCAAGACTTACTAATTATTGTTCATACTTTGTTAATTGCTCATGGTTCCCACAACCCTAGTTGTGGATTTAGCTACTCATGCTTGAAAGAACACAATTCATAATTGGGTAAAAAGAATTCATGAACTTACAAGAATAATTGATGAAACCCGAAATCTCTAATTGAATTTTAAAGTCAAAATCCTGTAAAACAAAATTCGGAAATCAAAATGCTAAAGTTGCAACTTAATTCCACAAAATACCAAGAACTAAAAGTAAACAATAATGTCTAACCCCCCAAAACAAGGTTTATAACTCCTATTTATAGAAAACAAGTCCTAAAATAAAAAGAAAACAAAACAAGGAAATAAACTTCTGGAACGCGACTTCAATCGACGACTCGACCTACAGACCGTGGGTCGACCTACGATCCGTAGGTCCCCTTCCGTGGCTCCATACTTAGCATTTTTTATCAGGTACTGGAACTTCAACTCTCTGAATCTATTGACGGATGTGCAGGATGGCCCGTTAGTTGCTCCGTAGTTCCACACTTAGTCATAATTCCTTGATGCTCCATCTACGCCTGCCATCAATGGTCCGTCACAGGACCTACGGTCCGTGGGTCACTTCCGTAGATGGCCCATTTTGCATAATTTTAGCTATCATCTCCATCAACCGCGTCCAAGATTATTTCCTGCAGACATAACACATAAAACATTATTTCTAACACAACACATCCCTAGACACACACAACTTCTAAGTGAAATGTATCAAAAATACCTTAAACTCACAATATATCAATCATCATACCAAATTTACCATACCTTAACCCTTTGCCCCATTACAAGCCTAAAAGACTCTTGAGATCTTGCATCAACTAGGTTGAGCGATGATTGGAAAATATGATCAAACCTATGGGACAAAGCTTGCATGTGTTTTTCTTTTGAGAGAGTGAGAGTTGTATTGATTTCTGTTAACCTTATTGATCTTCTTTGAGAGAGTAGGGAATTGTTCTTCATGTGAGGGTACTTGAATGTTTTTGTTGAAACTTGTTGTTGTATTAGACAAGAAGCTAAAGTGAGAATGAGTTTCTCTTGAGACTATCTAGTCATTATTTGAAGCTTTTTTTTTAATCTTGATTTAGGGTAACTTACTATTGGGATTAATCTTTCTATGATGCTTGCAAGCTAGCTCTCATCGAATATTGTTGTAGACTCCTTTATTGAGCTTATTGTGTTCTTGATTTACTTGAGAACAAGAAAAAGTTTAAGTGAGAGTGTTGATTAGTGGTAGATTTTCACTTATTTAAGATTCATTTAGCTAATTAATTAGTGTCCTCAATGCCTAATTTTGTCCTCTTCTAATCAAATGCAGATGATTTGCAACAATGAAAGTAATTGGGCAAGGCAAAGTCTGATGTTTGAAAGAATGGTGAACCGCCAGTTGAGCATGACTTCGCCTAAATTTATAGTGTATTAAGTCATCCCTCATGGTCACTCGGCGATGTTATACAATGAGGGAAATCCGTCGAAAAACACAAGGCGAAATGAGTAGATATCACTGAATCTCAAAGTGCTGACATATAAGATGATAGCTATAAGGGCGATACGAGGTTAGAATCATCAAGTCACAAAAGTATCCAAGGCACCCTTAGTCAGGATAGCCTAATGAGATTTAAAAAACTAAAGCCTGAACCATAAGAAGATGGGTGATTCGCCGAACGCATTTGGCGAATTAAGCTAATGTCACTAAAAGGGACACAAAACCACTTTTTGGGAAAAATTTGGGAATCTATAAATATCCCAGAGGAGAGAGAAAGAAGGAGAGGAAAAATTAAGAGAAATTTTTTGACTTTTCGAAAGAGAGAAACATTTTCCATTGAGTAAGAAAACATTTTTGATTGTTAAATATTTGAATTTTAAACTTGAATTTGGGAATTTTAAGTGGGATTTGAAGTGGGTTTGCTATTAAACACTCAATTTCATGCTACCCATGACTAATTTAATTTCATGCAAGTTATAAAATATTTATATTTTGTGATGTGTGGCTAAAACCCGAAACTCTTGCGGTGTGATTATGGAGTTGGGTGTTGATTTAATTTAGTTGGTGTGTTGAGTTGCTCTTTATATGGTTGTTAGTTACAAATTTGGCTGATTGTCGGGTGATTAATTCATGAATTGGAGTGGGTAATTTGTTATAACACTTGAAATTTAGGTTTAATGTCAATGGCTTTCTTGAAAGAGAAGTTATGTGTCGAATCTATTTGCCCTATTCTTGAAAGAGTGAATAGACTAACGTATTGGGTTATTTAGAAATGGCATATAGATGAGACTGAAAGGATATTCTTTGCATAGTTTCTTTGAGATCGAAAGAAGATTAGAGTCATTGATGATAACCTAGCCTACTTGTGATTATTTAGCTGCATTGAACAATTCTACTATACCCGAAGTAAAATCAACAACTAATACCCACACCCCATGATTCCTTTAGGTTTGTGATTCATCAACTATTTCCATTTTGACAATAAAGTTTCAGAATTGCTACTATTAAAGTTTGTGGACTTCTCTACCCATACGTTTCATCTCAACTTCGCATGAATTAATTGCTTGTTAATTCTATTAATTAGATTCTTAACCACACACCATTCCTTTTGGGATTTGACCCCAACTATTTGTTGGGTGATGACAATCACTAACTCTTTCAAAGAGTTTGGGAGAGTGATTTGAGCGTTTTCATTAGGATAGCCACAACGTGTTTCATGCCAGTAGTTTATGTATGGTATATCTAATCACTCTTTTCAGGGCTCACTTCAGTAATAAGAGAGTGCTCAATACAATCATGGTGGTACAGGTATGGGTTATAGTTCAAGGGGTTTACAAACATGTGCTTCAAGTTGTGGTAGCTATTATTTTATAACCTGATCTTCACAGGGTTTCTATGACTTTTGGGAGCTTGATCAATTATCCTGACAATGTCCTCTATGTTGGATGATTGCACATGCTCCACACCGAGATTGGTCAGTTTCAATGGTAGCACCTCCAACTAAAGGTAGTGCCTAAAGTCAGGACCAGAAAGGAATTAATAAAGAGACCAGGGTGGACCTGGGGCGGCAGGTCTTGGGTAGGTCAAATTGTCAAAATAGAGGTAGAATGACAATTCATATTCATTTTTTTGTGAGGGCGGAGGCTGATTCATCAAACTTTGTTATCATAGGTATGATTCTTTTATTCCATCAGCCTGTCTCTGATTTATTATATTTGGGATCAACTTTATTATATGTATTTATGTATTATGATTCCATATAGAGTATGAGTTCTTTGGATTTGATAGCACCATTGCATGTTTCAACCCATGTGGGTGGCCTTTAATAGTGGAAAATGTGTTTCGATCTTGATTGGTGACTATTAAAGGGCGTGACACCGAGCTGACCTTATTGTACTTGATAAGCTGGATTCTAATGTTACCCTGGGCATGGAATAGTTCTCCCCCTATCATACAAATTATTATTGTTTATCCAAAACTGTTACTGTAGCCATTATTGGTATCCCTTTGGTGGTGTGGCAAAGCTCTATAGCTACATACCTACTTGGGTAATCTTTTTTATTCAAGCCCGGAGGGTAGTGGCTATGGATGTTTACCATACTTGGCTTATGGAAGGATGTGAGTAGGGAGGTTCCTTTGGTTGATTCAGTTCTTATTGTTCGTGAGTTTGTCGATGTGTTTCATACAAACCTATTTGGCCTTCCCCAAAAGAATGATATTGATTTTGCAATAGACATTGAGTTGGGAACTCGTTCTTTTTCTATTCTGCCTTAATATATGGCTGCCACATAGGAACTCGTTAAGTGTGTAGCATTCATGGGGCACATGGTGTTTAAGGATGGAAATATGGTAGATCTGGTAATGATTGAGCCTATTTAGGATTTTGCTAAGCTCACCTTTATTACTGTGATTTAGAGCTTCGTCAGACTAGCAAGCTACTACAGATTTATTGTAGAGGGCTTCCCCACTATTGTAGAACCTTTGATTTAGTTGACTCACCTTGATGTTCCCTTTGAGTGGTCTGATGAGTTTTAGTTGAACCTTCAAAAGCTCAAGGAGTTACTTACCACTACTTTTGTATTAATCCTTCTAGTTCACGACGAGGGTTTCATAGTGTACTATGACACACCCATCATTGGTTTGGGTTGTGTATTAATATACTGGGCAGAGTTATAGCTTATGCATAAGGAAGCTTATAGTGCACGAGCACAACTACCCCACAAATGACATGGAATTTATAGGTTCAATTTAGAGCTTAACATTTGGAGGCACTATTTATTTTAAGTCTGATCGGATATCAGCATAGACTACAAGAGTTTTAAGTTAATTCTATGCTAAGGGAACCTTAACTTGAGGAAACATTTATAGATTTAGCTCATCAAGGACCACAAACTCTCTATTCTATACAATACAGGCATGGCGAGCATAGAAGCGGATGCCTTGAGCTAGAAGGTGGTGAGTATGGATAGTCTAGCCTTCCTTTTTGCTATGGAGCGACCATTGGAATTAGACATTAAGTATTTAGATAATAGGATGCTCGGGTTTGATATATATAATTCTAGGCAGGTATTGGCCTATGTGGGAGTTTAATCTTCTCTGTTGGAGAAGATTCCTAGTCATCAGTTTGAGGATGAGACTTTGGTGGCCCTCATTTATTGGGTGTTACGAGGTGATTCTAGGCAGGCTACCTTAACTCTAAATAGGGTTTTGAGATTTATGGCTCGCATTTATATTCAGAGAGTTGGGGATTTTATTTAGTTGATCTTCCTAAGGCCCATGATTCTAGATATTTTATCCATTTGGCACCACGAATATGAAAACGTGTTTGAGGTAGCATTACTAATGGTATGGTATGAGGAGTGATATAGGGGAATGTGTTCCCCATTGCCTGTGTTGATATTAGGTTATGGTAGAGTATTTGAAACCTAGTTGTGAGTTTCAAGATTAACAATTCTCGAATGGAAGTGAGAGTGTATACTATATACTTTGTTATAGGATTATCTCAGACTTCAAGAGGTGGTGATAGCATTTTGTTTAATCATTCGTCGATTGTCAAAGTCATCACATTTCCTTACCATTTAATCTTTTTTCAGAGTAGATAGGTTGGCTCGTATCTACATTCAAAAGGGTTTTCCTTCACGGGATGCCAATATCTATCATTTAAGACTATGGTTCCCCATTAGCTTCTGGATTTTGGAGGACTTTTTAGGAGGTGCTTGACATCCATGTTGACCATACCATAACATATATCACCCGCATAACAAATGGCATTTGACGTGTACTATTCAATAACTAGAGGAAATGTTTATGGGCCTGTGTTATTGAATTTAAAGGTCAGCGGGACTAGTTTTTGGCTTTTGCAAAGTATTCGTACAACAACAGCTACAACTCTAGAAGTTAGATGGCCTTGTTTGAGGCCTTGTATGCTACTTATTGTCACTCTCTATTTGGTTGGTTTGGTTTTTGAAAGACTAGGCCTTGTGGTACTGATTTGATTCAAGAGGCTTTAGATCATGTGTGGGTTATTTAGGATAGGCTCTCACAGTAGGAACTACCGTTGTTCATATCATTTGCGTTGGCCATTGAGGTTTTGAGTATGTGACTAGGTATTCCATCATGTGTTGTCAATGAAGGGTGTGCTGAGATTTCAGAGGTAGGAAAAGATTAGTCACATGCATAATGTGCCTTTTGAGATTTTATGGACTGTTGGTGTTATTGCTTATGAGCTTGCCCTACCTCCTAAATTTTCAAATATTTAACTCATTTTTATGTTTCTATGTTACGCTAGTACGTTCCTTAGAAGTCTCATGTGCTCCAGTATGATTCGATTGATTTGAACGATCTTCAAACATGTGTGGAGGAGCAAGTGGTTATTTTAGCTAAATATGTGCAACAGTTGCATTCGTGAGTTATTCCTATGGTTATGATCTATTGGACAAATCTTCTAGGAGAAAAGGCTAAATGGGTACCATACTCTAGACGTGAGAGAAGTTTTCCCATTTGTTTGAGTCTTTACGTACTTCTTGACTCTTACTTTCAAAGACAAAAGTTTCTTTAGTAATAGATATTTTAATGACCCTCTACGTCATTTTTATGTGATTTCCTTCTCTTTATCGTTTAGAGAACTCCTATATTGAGCCAAAGTCATTTATTACTTACTAGGACTGAATGTTCGATCATGTGGTAGTTCATATTTATTTTGCATAAGTTTTTGTGGTTTGGAGCTTCTAAATATTAAATTGTTAGATTTGGTTAAAAGTTCAGGAAAATGGCCTTAGAATGTATCTTTGTTGGTTATGTTAGCTCCAAAATGTTGAGTTTTGTTTAGAAATACCTTTTCTGGGGATCTCGAGGCTTTCGAACTAATTCTGACCCCACTCGTGATATTTCACTTAAAATGGAGCTTGGGTGTGAAACCCACTTTTCTTCAAGATGACCTCGGTCGAAAGTTTTCACGTCTGGGTCAAGTCTGAATATTGAATGTAGTAGGGTTGCATATTTCGTTTACATGCATTCCAAACATATATTGAGCACCCCATCAGAGACTTTGGCATTGGCCAAAACCAGCTGATGTGCATTAACTCATTAAGGAAGAAATTGCCATTTCTGATCTAGTTGAGTATGAAGAGCATAGAACCTATCTTGTTTCGACCCACCACTAGGCCCAGAGGAAGGGTAGGGTTGATCCCGTTGATGATTATCTCTCTCATTCTTAGCAACCGTAGGACAATTCCTTATTTTATGATCCATCTTACCACAATAAAGCCAAGCATTAGAACCAACTAGACATTTACCCTCATGTCTTCTCCCACACTCTCTACATTAGGCCACATTTGCTCACTACCACCCTTACCTTGAGAACGATTTCCTCCATCGGACCTTTGAATGTGAAGACTCACCATCATCCCTTTTTGCCCTCTTTGAATCCTTAATTTTCTTCTTAACATTTTCTCATTCTATTTGTTGTGCATGAACCATCAAACGAGAAACATAAATTTCCTTAACAAGCATGGCGGTTAGGCATTCTTTCACCACTAAGTAGGAAGCTCCCATCAATAACTTACTCATCCTTGCCCTTGGATCGACAACCATAGTTGGAGTATATCGAGACAATTGTGTAAATTTCAAAGAATACTCCTTCACACTCATATCTCCTTGGTGAAGGCTAATGAACTCAAGTACCTTTGCCTCCCTCATCTCAAGGGGAAATAACCTATCATGAAAAGCAACCTTAAATTTCTCCCAATCAAGAGGACCCTCATCTACTGCCCTCTTTTCTTTCCATTAGTTGAACCAAACTTGAGCAACACCCTTAAGTAAATAAGCTGCCAATTCCGCATTTTCCAATAGCGTCACTCCCATTATCATCAACATCGTATACACATCATAAATGAACTCTTGAGGATCTCCCTCAATATTAGACCCATGAAATTCCAGAGGATTCATTCTAATAAATTCTTTCACCCTTGTTACTATCGTACCCACACTTGGGTTCAATGGAGCCACAACCTCTCTATTTTCTTAAGTCATCATAGCATGGGCCAATGCATGAAATGTGGCTTGAAACTCATCATTAGTCACTTGCTCAGCCAAAGGTTTGACTAGCACATGGGCAACCTCTTGTCTCACATTTTCAGGAACATTCCTATTCCTTCTCACGGGGTACCTTCATGGAGGAAAATTCTGAAAAGCATAAATAGGGGTTAGTAGAAAAAAATAGTTAGAGTTACACTCTATCGCACGACTTTAGAGTAATGAAAGAAGTAGAGTGTCCTAAACATCTTATAGCCTCTTATTCATAAATGTGGCGCACTTCACACTTATGAATAAGACTCTACTCGACGTGGCTTATGAGACATCCTAGGACCTTTCTAAACCTTGTGCTCTGAATATCAAGTTTGTCACGACCCAAAGTACACCCTAGATATGACATGGCGTAAAAGACCCCGAAAGGCCCCATACAATCCACTTAGCATGGATCATACAAGATCATAGAATTTAAAAGATTTAAAATACAGTTTCAACATATAAAAATTTTATTAGAGAAAAAAGGAACTCTAAGCATCGTCTCAAATCCATCTAGTACATAAGAGTTTATCAGGGAGTAGCCAGTACATCATGTTCAAAACTACAATGAAAATACATAATGAAATAAAGGCTTGGTCCATGAAATATGAGGCCTCACAAATCTTCAATCTTCAACTACTAAGAGATCCTAGTCACGGAGGTGCGAATCAAAATCGTCGGACCCTACATTTTAGGATAAGAAATGTAGGAAAGAGTATGCTTTAGTACAAAAATGCACTAAGTATGATAGCCATGCATAAAAGTATGAAATTATGCTGAAAAGGACATTTTCATGATATGCAAAGACCAAGTTCAAACATAAGATAAAAAGGTTAGAAAACATAAAATGTAATCATGACCAATGCAAGTAAAATCATCTTTTAACACATGTGAGATACTTATTGAAGTAACCTTAGTTTATTATTGTGGGAATTAGCCTTAACCATCATAAAAACCATGTTAGCTATAACATGATCCCCTAGTGTCTCCAAAGTCGAAAAGGTTGTCCTACTTTCAAAGGTAGAATCATGAATCATTGATAAAGTAGATACACTAGATAATGTCTATCTAGACCATCATCCTATGGGGGTACATAGGTAAGGGATAAGGAGATTGCTATTAGAAATCTAACTTCAACACGAAAGAGCTTCCATCTCAATATCCTCTCGGTGCTAAGCATAAATCCCATGGAGTAGTTATTAAGTCTTGACTTATCTTATCATTAAGAGACATGGGTAGTCTCCACATGACTTATCATAGGATACCTCCTTAGACCATGCGATAGAAAAACTTTCACTGTCCATGATCTTTTCTTAATAGCTACTAAGGCCCATACTCATTCACTTCATGATAGAGATGCCCCTAATACTAATGGAAATAGTTTTGAAATAATGACCTATAATCACTGATGGAATATACCGATACCAAACTAATTAAGATCTAATTTAAGAAAATAGCCCAAAAATCAATGAGGGCAAATTTATATGTCATTCATGTCATGTGGCCAAGCTTCATAGAACATATAGACAATCTCATCTATAAGCTTTCTTGAATCATAAACATAGTTTCATGAAGATGCTTTATTTTCAATATTTCTTAAGTTTCATCATGTCTTCAAAGTCAAAGCATCTTCAAATTCGGTTACGTCAATTTCATAAAGAGAAGACATGCATATTTTCATAAATTCATTTTTCATAGTTCAAGACCCACATTATAACAATCGGGGAAAGAACCAACTACCCTTGACTTAAAACTACCGAATTGGCTTACTGGAAAGCAAAAACGGGTTGTCATGACCACCACGGCCCGTCAAACGGGTCGTAAAGAAATCCTGCCTAGCAGGGTGTTTCTATTTTGGGCATACCCTTTTACTCCAAGCTTGGAATTAGGCAAACTCGGTGGCGTTGGAAAGAGGACTTAGAGGTCTTCAATTTGATAGGTGATGGGCTACCTAATTCATTTTTTTGCTAAAAGATATGATCATTTGAAGTTCACCCTAAACTCTAAGCCTGATAAAAACCCTTCACGTACGACTTCACGGTTCATGTGGGGCTTGATGGGCTGTTTTGACACTCGTGGCCCTTGACCAATGGCTAGGGCAGAACCCCTACCTACTTGACCCACTTGAATACCACTTTGACGGCCTCTCTCCCTCTTTACGGCCCGTCTAGGGGTCCGTGGGAGGGAGCCTGCTTTGGGAAAGTTCTGGAAAACTACCATGAGCCCCTTAACGGACCCTGGTCCCTTCACGGCCCGTCTAGGGTTTTGTTGAGGGTTCCATGGTCCATTTTTTTTGGGCTTTTAAGTTCCCCACTTGACTCATTTCTAGCCTTTCTTGAATCTGAGGTGTTACAAACCCTTATTAAACAAATCTTTCAATTGATCCTTCGATTCCTTATGTTTTATCGAAGACAAGCAGTAAGGATGAATAGAGAATGGTTGCGTATCTAGGAGAAGGTTAGTACGGAAGTATATTTCCCTTTAAGGAGGAATACATGGTAGATCATTGGGAAACACATCCAGAAATTCATTTACAATGGGGACCAACTCATGAATAGGGTTTCAAAATTCATATTCCTATTCCGAACAAGATGTTATATGGAACCCTTATAAATAATTTTCCTAGCTTTAAGAGAAGAAACAAACTGATCCTTTGGCATACAATTTCCCCCTTCAACTTTAGGGCGAATTTATTCAGAAACAGAAACTTAACAACTTGGGTTCTACAATCAACAGATTCATAATAAGAATGTATACAGTTGATACCAAAAATAACATGAAAATCCAACATATAAAGCTCTACAAGTTACTATATAGGGTAAGGAGACGGGACAATTTCAACAAACTTTCATAACCACAATTGATTCATCAATAGGAGTAGGAATTGAGAAAGGATCTCACAACACATTCGGAGAAACATCAAATCTCATAGCCAAAATATGGTGTCAAAAAAGACAAGATAGCACCGGGATAAAGCAAAGCATAAACATAAAGTTGAAAAATATTTAACATAACGGCAACCACATCGAGAGAACCCTCTTGATCATGTCGAGTTTGAAGTACATAAAATATTTTTAATTTTGGAGCATTTGAACCTGAACTACTAAGCGAAGCTCTTCTATAATATTTACCCTTGCCAATTCTAGATGTGAGATACATAAAATGGTTTACACTTTTACGAAAAAAAATCAACTATACATACCCATAAAGAATAGTCTCAACTGACTCTTGCCACGCTTTTTGCATGAGGGAACCAAAGATCAATTTCTTCCACCATTTCCTCCATGAATTTTAGGGTTAGACACCTTTTCTTTGTTGAACATAGGAGACGGAGCATTTGAGGCACCTTGACTGGAAAACCTTTATCAAAATATTGATTAACCATGTCCATTGGACCTTCGATGTGAAATGTTACCATCACCGGTCTTTTCCATCTTTGACTCCCTAGACCTTTCATTAAGCTTCTCCTCGTAAATTTTTTGAGCATGAATCATTAAACGAGAAATATTTATTTCATTAATAAGCATGGAGGCACGTCATTCCTTTACCACCATTTCAGACACAGCCGAAACAAACTTACATATCATTGCCCTAGAGTCGGTACCATAGTAGTAGCATACCTAGGCAATTGAATAAATTTCAATGCATAGTCCTTCAAACTCATATTATCTTGACGATGGTTGAAAAAATCAAGTACCTTTGTATCCCGCATCTAAAGGGGAAAGAACTTATCAAGGAAAGAAACCTCAAAATTTTCCCAATCAAGCAGACCAAAATAAACCCCCTCTCTTCCCTCCATTTATTGAACAAAACTTGACCAACATCCTACTGTTGATAAGGGTCTAATTACACCTTTTCCACCGATGTCACTCCCATGATCATTAAAACCTTATACACCTCATAAATGAACTCTTAATAATCTTCCTCAACCTTGGAACTATGAAGCTACAGGGGATTCAACATAGTGAAGTTCCTCACTCTAGTTATCGTCGTACCAATATTTGGGTTCATAGGAACCACAACCCCTTTATTGTCATGAGCCATCATAGCTTGGGTAAAAACCTAAAAGCATCTCGGAACTCCACTTTGTTCACTTGCTCAACCGAAGGGTTGGCCGAAACTTAAGGAGCTTATTCTGCCACATTCTCATTCGCCTTCCTACTCGCATATGCTCTTCAATGGGCCATATCCAGAAAAGCATCGGATTAGGATTAAGAGAGATACATATAGATTTCAGCTCTATCAAATGAATTTAGTGTTATAATAGAAGTGGAATTTCCTAAACGCTTTTTAGCTTCTTATTAATAAATGTGGCGTGCTTCACGTTCATGAAAAAGAATCTAGTCGACTTGGATTATGAGACATCCTATGACCTTTCTAAGCCTTGTTCTCTGAATACCATGTTTGTCACAACAAAAAGTACACCCTAGACATGACATAGCATAGAATACCGTGAGAGGCCCTACACAAGCCACTTAGTATACATCATATAGGATAATAGAAATAAATATTTCAAAGAAACAGTCTTATATAATAAAAGAGTTTGACAAAAGTGGAAGTCTAACATAAGTCTCAACAAGCCATTTAATAAATCAATAGAAGTGATTGGGACATAGACAATACATCGCACACAACGTCTATAAAGGGAATGTAAGAAAGCAATAAGAGTGTCTATGTCCTCGGAACATAAGGAATCACCAATCCTTGAGTTTCGAAAGATCAACTAGTCATAAGTATGAGAGGTAGGAGCATCTGACTTTACATTAGTGAAACAATGTAGGCACAAGTATGCAATAGTATATGGAATGTACTAAGTATGAGGCAATATGAATACAATATACATGGTAGAATGAATAGCTTAAAACATGTTATGCATGACCAATATTTTAATATTTAATTGCTTAAAGAAGCAACAACATGCAAATCATAAGATATGGTCAATGCATTTAAAATAAGAGACATGAGAAAAGCTTTGAAGAAACATAATCATTTTGTGGATATTAGCTTTAACCGACAATAAGATAATGAGAGCTATATCATATAATCAAGCATATCCCTAATATCGAAAGAATGGGATTCTACTTTTCAAGGTACAATCTATACACATCTTCTTTTGCTAAAGTGGATCCACTAGCTAGGTCAATTAAGGCAATCCTACGGGGGAAAGGATTTAGAGACTAGAGGTTGCTACTAAAGACTACTTTATTTGAGTCTCCACCTCCAAGCCTTATTGCTGCAAAGTCCAAATCTCAACGGAATAAATGATAAATTAAATATCATTATAGCATAAATGCAATGATCAATACTAATCCACATATTTTAAGTAAAAACATTGAATATCTCCATAAACATAATTAAACACAAATGGGAAAACCTTTCACCAATGTGAATCTTTATGTTAGAAATACCTTTCACAATCATGATCATATTCGTATGGGATAAAACCTTTCACAACAAAATTGATAATTTCATCAAAAATAACCCTATAATCTTAAACATCATTCTTATAAGACATGCATAATCTTAAATATTTCATAGTTCATAGGTTCATGGATGCATCATAGGTTCATCATTAAAAAACCATGAATCATGCATGGGTCCTTATATTTTCAACTAAATTTTATTTATTAATATTCACTCATGCATTAAAAGACTTAATCAACAATTAAAATCATAATTGGATAAACCAAATATAGAATTAGAAAGAAACCTAATTTCATCAATTGAAAATTTAAAACTTTGGGGATCCGTTGAGGAATGGAGTCCCTAGGTGAATACCCACATACCTTACTACTCAATGCTCAAGATGAATAATGAATTGATTCCCTTGAATGAACCCTGGCTTCTTTTTCTTCCAAAAGTTGGGAAGGAATTTAGAAGAATGATTTTGGTAGGGTTTTGGGTAATTCGGAGAATGGGTTTGAAGTAGGATGTTTTAAGACTTAAAAGCATTATATGAGGCTTAGCGTAGAGGAAAACATGACATAGTATAGGCTTAAAACATTTAGGAAAAGACCCAGAAGCCCCTCTAAAAATTAGTTGCCGAACTCCACTATGGTTTGGACCTACGGTCTTTAGGACCTTCTGCAGACCATACATGTATTCTGTAGAAAAGTTCAGAAGCCCTGAATTTTGGCCAACATTAAAGGAACCCTTCTACAGTCCATAAGACTTCCTACGATCCGTAGAATCAAACCATATAACTCAACTTTGACCTTCAAATTTCACTAAGTCTTGGACCAATCTATGACGGGTGATCCTGATGAAATATAGAAAGAGGTACTACGATTTGATTTTAAAAATTATTCTCTCCCTTTCGACGAGACAGGTGTATGACTTGTAGAAAGTCCTAAAGATCAACGATTGGTCTCGTATACCTGAACCTGATGCTACAATTAAATTTAGGCTTTTCCGTTTTGAAATCTGAGGTGTTACAATATCTCCCCGTTGGGAACAGTCGTCCTTGAATGAGATTTAAGGCAGCATAAGGTAGGGGAAGAGATTTAATATCCCACCATGAATGCAACCACAAAAATGCACACAATCAAATAGGAAATCAAATCAAAGCTAGCTTATACCTTAAAACATTACTCCATAAAATATACATGCATGCATAATGAAACGTAAGAATAATTAAGATACATCAATCCAAAAGAATGAACAATGAGGAACTACATACATCAAGCTAGAGTAGGTTCGGAGGGAGAGACATGAGGTATCAGGACATCATATTGTCCTCGGCCTCCCAAGTACCACCCTCAACTATTTGATTCCTGCACAAAACCTTTATGGATGCAACTTCCGTATTTCACAACTTTCAAACTTATGGTCAAATATATCAACAAAAACCTCTTCATAAGAAAGCCTTTTCTTTTAACCCAAGGTTATTTAATAGTACTACAAATGTCGGATTTCCAATACACTTCATCAATAAGGACAAGTGGAAAAATGGATGTACCGATGCTATATCATTAGGAAAATCATGTTCATAAGAATCTTTGTTGATACGCCTTAATACTTGATAAGGACAAGCATAACAGGGACTAAGCTTCACTTTTCTACCAAATTTCAAGATATCGTTCATAGGTGAAATTTTAAAGTAAACCCAATAATCAATATCAAACTCATGATCCCATCTTCTAACATTGGTGTAGGACTTTTATCAAGTTTGAGCCATTTTTAACCTTACCCTAATATGACAAACTTTCTCCATATCTTCCTGTACCAACTCGGGACCTATAAATGCAACCTCACCAATTTCAAACCAACCTATAGGAGATCTAAACCTCCTACAATAAAGATCCACAAATAGAGTTTTACCAATACTCGAATAATAGCTTTTATTATATGAAACCTCAATTAAATCCAAGTGATCATTCCAATTGCCTTAGAAATCAATCACACAATATCTAAAAATATCTCCCAATGTTTGGATAGTACGATCCACTTGTCCATCGATTTGAGGATGGAAAGCCTTACTAAGCTTGACATGGTTACCAAAATATTTTGGAAAGACTTCCAGAAATGAGAAGTGAATTGGGTACCAGAATCAGAGATGATGGATAGGGGCACTCCATGTAACCTAATCATCTCACTTATATAAAACTTAGCTTAATCTTCGCTTGAATATGAAACCTTGATAGGAATGAAATGAGCTGACTTTATAAAAAAATCCACTATAACTCAAATCGAGTCATGTTGCCATCAGGTACGGGGTAAACAAACAATGGAGTCAATAATCAAATCTTCCCACCTACAAGTAGGAGTACTAATATTATTTTTAGATTTTAACTCATTTAAGTTCAATTTAGCTCGATAATTAGTGTTCCCAATGCCTTACTTTGTCCTTTTCGAATAGAATATTGATTATTTGCATCTATGAAGGTAATTGGACAAGGCAAGGAGTGATGTTTGAAAGAATAGCGAAAATAGTAAAAGAAGTGAAGAGATAACATAGTTGATTACCTAACATGCAATGTGGATCACTAACTAAGCATGACCTCACCCAATCAACAATGCATAACATTTATGTCTATAAAAGAAGGTGGGTGGAATCCAGTAGAAAAGGTGATGAACTGAGTGATAAAGGCGGTCAGGATGTACATCTCCCAAAGAGAAAATGTGTAGTAAAAACAATAATGCTCAAAAGGTAAACCAAGGTGGTATTCATTGATTCACAGAACGTGAAAGGCTGAATCAATCGAATTTGCCAACTGAGGTTCAAACACTAGAAGACTAGAGCATCATAAGGCGAGCTTAACAGTAAAAGGTAATTTATTAAATCAGTTTAGTGGACCCAACTAATATCATCGAGTCCGTCACATGGTGGTTTTTTGGGCCTAATTTTGGGAAAGTATATATAGCCCAAGGGATACAATTTTTAAGAAAGGTTTTGTTGAGTAGCGAGAGTTTGGAAAGTTCTTTTTGGAGAGTTAGAGAGATTCTAAGAACACTTTAACTTTGAAGAATATTGTTCTAGCTTTTGGGGTTTTCAAATTTAGAGTATGAATTTTATAAATTGAAGTTGAATCCAATGTGGGTTTACTCTTAATTGCTTGATTTCCTGCTACCCATGGCTGCTTTCATGGAAGGTATAATTGCTTTACTTATTGTGATGGGTGGTTAAGCCCCAAGATCTAGGAGTGCTCAAATGGGATTGATTATTGATTTAACGTAGTGGCTATTGTGCTATGCTCTGTTTTGTTGATATTCATGCATGAATTTGGTCTAATTACCATGGGGTTAACTTAAGGGTTAATGTTTCAAATGTAATTCCTACTTCTGATCTTTAGTAGATGCTTGAATGATATTGATAGGAGTTGTTAATTAGTTCACTACTAGCAATTTAGGTTTGATGTTTGTAGCTTTATAGAAAGAGAGGTTATGGGTCGGATCTTTTTTCCCTATTCTTGAAAGAGAGAATAGAGTAAGGTATTGGGTTGTTTTGTATTTGCATTTAGATGAGATCAAAAGGAGATTCCATACATATATGTTTCGAGATCAGAAGCTGAAAAGCATCAATGAATATGACTTATCCTATTCATGAATGTTTGTTACATTATAGAAGCACAATTACCCCTATGTGAGATTGATTTCCAATCCCCGCACTGATGAGTCTGGAATTTCGACTCATTTAGGGCTTATTATTCAATGAATTAGTGTCCTCAATGCCTATTGTGTGCTCATAACTGATGTTAAAGTATTTATATGTGAAACGAAGTGAAAAAGTTGAAAAAGTTGAAGAAAAGAGAAGCTGGAGCTCGCAAAAGCCACTCGATGACTTGCCAACTGAGCTTCCAGCTCGCCAAATGTTCCACCAAAGTAACCCACTGATCAAGAAAACTCAGTGAGTGGAAATACACATCGGCGACGTACCGAATGGATCAACGACAAGGATCCAGCTCACAAAATTTTCTAGAATAATTGTACGTAGGAATCAAGCTAAAAGGTGAGAAGACGTGCACTTCGGTGGATCCCCAACTCATTTGGCGATCCCAACTAATTTTGTTGATTTTTGAAAAGAGAAGAAGGAGTTTCCAGAGAGTGTATTCCCAAGTTTTGAGAGCTTTTACCTATCTCTACATTACTGAATACTGTTGGAGAGGATTTTGAACTTGGATTGGAGGATTTAGGATTCTAGTTTAACTTTTGACATTGAGAATTGAAGATTGTTACAATTTGGATAGATAATAGTTTTGTAACAGTTTCTTACTTTTTGTTATATTTGGCTAAAACCCCATATCTTAGGGGTGTGATCATGTAATGGAATACATAAATTAGCTTATTGGTATTGTTAATATATCTGGGAATTGCATAATTTAATGTTGTTTTGAGATTGGTTCAATTGTTTATATATGTTTTCATTGATGAATTGATGTTGCGAATTTCAATTCTAGCTTAGTTCTCTATGCTTGCTTGAGAAATATGCTTAGAGTAGATTGAACAATTGAAAATTGTATTGATTTGCATCTTCCCAGCTTGAAAACGTGGGTTTAATTAAGGAATTGGGTTTCTTTGTATTAGTAACGACCCGAGAGCACCCCCTAGTCGTTACGGGCGTATTCGACCGCTCGGAGGTCTTATACAAGCCCTTAGCATTCGTCATAGCATTTATCATAGAAAAATAGCGGAAAATTTAAAACTTTTTCATAATATAACACAAGGCCTAAAAAGTCACCTCATTAAACCTTTAATACAAAATCGGAATACTACGTCTCAAGGTAGCCATCTTAAAACATGACTACAACACAAGAAGGACGCAACCTTTACAATACAAACGAAACTACTATCTAGTACATTGAACTTAAGGAAACTCTTTAACATAAAGGTCCTTGAATCTTTAAGGAAACACCCGAACATGGAAATAGTAAGCCAAGCTCATCACTTCTAGGAAAGACCCTTTAGTCACCATCACCTACACTTGGTGTAAAAAAAGATGAAGAAGAATGGTGTTAGTACAAGAATGCACTAAGTATGATAACCATGCAAAAACATGATTTTAAAAGGGACATTTGGTTGGAAACCATGCATCATGCCTTTTTAGAGAAACTTCAAGAACATTTAGCACAATAGGAACAATATAAATCACATACATCATCATACACACGGAAACCATTCATAATAGCACATAGAGCCACTTATAACATTTTAGGCACATTCAATGCATACAATACATTACCTTCCTCTTTATCTTAACTCCCTTCCTCAAGCAACCCTTAGGGAATACTTGGTGCAATGTATCACCTTAAGGTTACCAAGGGTGAACTTACATATAGCCTTCATCAAACCAACCACATATATTCATAGAGTCATAACATCTTCATTTAACATTAGACATAAGACCAACATACTTCATAACATCATATAAGGACTCATTCCTTTACTACATCATTAGTCATAACCCA